>NW_028277307.1:0-306045 GCF_059751315.1 Micrasema longulum
TAAAGCAGTTCAATAACCCTTCTAACTGTTCATTTAACCATCGTCAGTACGAACACCTTATTGAATTTGTATTCCTAGAAGCTCCAAGATCTTCTTTATGTTAAGTTCTACAGCATCAAAGCTAATCCTTCCCATAAACCTGTTGTTAGGTAGCTTTTAAGAAACAGCCTTTAGGCTCACTTCGTATCCGGGGAAATATTCCTATTCAACTCTCTGACTTTTTAATAAGAAAACCATATAATCTGATTTATATTTATCAAATAATAAAAAGACGGAAACTGGGTGATTAATTATTTATTTTTAAAATAATAAATAGCACGTTGGACTCTCCTCTGACTTACTAAATATAATTCAATTCCAAATACCTCTTTTTATAATTTTTGCGACAAATTATACTATTAATTTACCTATTCGAATATTGCATAGCCTACGGATCTAGATCAATTGTATTAATATTTTTCACACTAGCCAAATCAATCTTAAACTTACTATTATAAAAATGGTTTAGAAATCTTAACGCTTTTTAATTATTTATGTTAATTTGTATAAATATACGTACGGCGAGATTTTTTCAGCATATTTAAAAAAAATATTTGAACGAGTTTTTTTACTACTATTTGCGTATCTAGGGCATTGAATATCAAGACATTGCAACGATGCAAGATTGTTGTCATTCATAATTTACTACATAATCTTTATTTTTATTTACCTAAGTACAACAGGAATGGAGAATACCTTAAATAAGGGAATATGGAAGTCTTGGCATTTACAGGGCTAATGACCTGTCATTGGCTAGTTAAGTGGCTACTTTACAAACTGTGTAACATTCACCATTTCGCCTATGTTTGAACATCCATATTTCTTAAATTCTTCCATTTGTTGATTTTATTGAAGTTAAAGAGCTGTGAAATTGAAGAAATATGGATGTTCTAACATAGGAGAAACGGTGAATGTTACACAGTGTGTAAAGTGGCCCCTAAACCAGCCAACTACAGGTCATAATCCAGCTCTTTAACTTCACTAAAATCAACAAATGGAAGAATTGAAGAAATATGGATGTTCAAACATAGGCGAAATGGTGAATGTTATACAGTGTTTAAAGTGGCCACTTAAACCAGCCAATGACAGGTCATAAGCCCTGTAAATGCCTAGACTTCCTTATTCCCTCATTTAAGGTATTCTCCATCCCTGTTGTAATTTGTTAATCTTAATGACTCCCGAGGGGTGAAATCCAGTCTTTTGAATACGAACATTTGGACAAACTCTTAATAGTTTAATTAATGTCGCATATTTGTATTGTATAGTAATTAACAACTCAGAATTTTATAGTTTATAGTAGGATAATTTACATAGCGCCATTTTTGGGAAAATCACCTCAAGGGCGCTGTAATACTTTATTTTATATTTATTTTATTTTATTAGGTAATTCAACAAAGATACATACTAGAAAACATACAATTTAAAAGCATTCGTCGAAATAATTTAACATGCATATATATCTTCAATTATAGAATTACACAAAATAGATTTATACGTCAAGTTATTTTACATATTTTTTAATATTTTTATTTATACATGATACAATGCAATAACAAATAAGTTGTACGTGTGAACTTATTAAATAAGATTTATTCCTAAGAGATTATTCGCAAAAGCTAAGAGAGTATCATGGATATATGCATAATTATGTCGTTTTTGTATTATTTTAATATAACACTGTTATGTTCAACGTATATTCCATGTTTATGTTTGAAAAAGGCATTTGTGCCATTTACACTATTAAAAATAAAAATTAAATAAAATAATAATGTAATACACACGAAAAAGTTTTTCTTTGTTGTTAGTAATGTCCGCGTCCGAGTGGGAAAAACTATTTTGATTGTAAAAACATTACACGAACAATATATTATGATTTATATGAACAAATTCTAATGTGAATATTTTCATTATTTGTGTAATTAATCGATCAATCGACATAAAAACGTTTTATAGAAAATGATGTGAGTATCGTTAAACATCATTTCACACCATCAAAGTATATGCATATTTTAAATGAATCATAAAAGTTTTTACTCACAGAATTTATTTGTCAAAAACGCAACTTTTAAGTTGTTTAGAAGGGCCGTTGATTTATGCTTATTTAAATTAGTTAAGATCATTAATTTTCAAACAGAAATTTCAATTACCTTCTTTAATCTATTAAAAAGTATTTTATTTAGAAGGCCTGGAACAGCCGGCTCTGTATTGACTCTGACTCGTGACTTCCTGTTTTGTTTCAAGTTTTAATTACTTTGCCAGCCCTGGTTAGGAAATGGTCAGGGCGGAAGTGTGGGGCGGGGGAAGCTTAATCGGAAATAAAAATTCTTCGAAATACAAATGTTGGGTGTTGTTGACAAGCGGTATTTTATTTTATGAATAATGATGATATTATTTTAAAGGGTTTTCCATGTTTAAAATATCCTAGTTTTAAATGATCACAATCAAAATGGTGGAATTTTCGAAAAAATGTAAATGTACAAAAGGCCGTCACCACAAAATGTTTACAATTTGCATTCCAATCATTTTGTCTATTTTGACGAAAACGTATTAATCCTCTAATTTTAAACTTTACTTTTAGTGGTGTAACCGATCCTTAGTATATTAAACTATAACATTAATATAATACCACTTTTTCCACAGATCCTCTCTCTTACCCCTTACAAACACTTTTTATGCATTTTTTACCCTATTTTATATGTGACGACTAATAAAAATCATTTTATTTAAATATATTTTATTTGTACCAAAACTTAAAAAACAGCTATCAAATCAGTTTGTTTAATTCTTGACTGCTCACACCAGATTTTTTCAGTTGGTTTAAAGATTTTGCTTACAGGAATATAATAATTGGCAGTACACATAAAAAAAAATACAACAAAAATACAAAAAGCATGTATATTTTTTAAAATCTGTTAAATATATTTAAAAAAGTAAGTAAATTTGACTAAAAAAATAGCAATACGGTTTTGAATATTAAGTAATGTTCCTTGAATAATTTTATAATAATTACAAGTTTTTTTTGTTAACCCAGATATACCAGACGTACAACTGTCTTACGTTTTGCGTAATTATTTATTAAGCTGAACATTTTTCACGGTACCATGACAAATCTTGAATCATGAATTCAACATTAAAATAAAATAATTTAACCAAAAAAAGCTATCAGACAGTGAGAGAAGGCAATTCTTTATACCATTAATCTATTTTTTTAAATATTTAAAGCATCAACTTTGCTGTCAAACATTTGACTTAATTTTATTTACTGACGTTTTTGTCTGCCGTTTTCGAGACGGGCCTGTCTCTTCGTCAGGACACCAATTAAACTCACATGCAAAACCCACTATACACCTTCACCATACTTGTTGCTCAAAAATATAAAATCAATATGCTGATTTGAAACCATATGCTTTGATCAGGCCTCCCTTACAAATGCACAAACATTTAGCAACATCAACAAATATCATAAACAATAAAAATAATATAAATATAATCACGAATAATTATAACAACAATAATAATAACATTTACTGACTTTTTAAAATTTTAATGTTAAAATCAAACACTGATTTGAGTCTACTAAAACCGTTTATTTTATTTTGATTTATTTTCCTTTAGAGCACATTCATTTGAAAATGTCATAAAAAGCGAAACAATTGTCCAATATTTTCTTTTTGTGTTAAAAATTTAAATAACGGTTTTTATAGACTCAAACAATTTTTGGAATTCTACAAAATAAAAAATTGAACTATTACTAACAATCGAATGAAATTAACATATTACAACAGATGAAGAACATTTAAGTGCTAATGACCTGTCATTGGTTTGAGTGGCCCCTTTACACACTGTGTTACATTTACCATTCTGCCCATATTTGAACGTCTATATTCCTTCAATCCATTCATCTGTTGATGTTTGTGAAGTCATGGAGCTGAAACCTTTATTTATGCTGGTGAGATTTAACAAATTGAATTATATTACGTACATACTAGGCAACGCCTGAATTATTTTTTTTCAATTTCGATACTTCTTTATGGACCAGGTGGATTAATCTACAATATTTTGAATTTGTCTAAATTTTTGTAGACAAGTACTGGTTTTGACTCCCGGGGAGATGTTGATATTAAAATAGTACAACAGGGATGAAGAACATTTTAGGAAAGGTTACACAGAAGTCTAGGCATCTACAGAGCTTATTACCTTTCAATGGCTGGTTTGAGTGGTCACTTTACACACTCTGTAACATTTACCATTCTGCCCACATTTAAACATCTATATTCCTTCAATTTTTTCATCTGTTGATGTTTAAAATTTTGCCTACTTTTTCTTTTAAACGTCGTATGATTCAAATCGCCGAAAAAATAAGAAATCTCCTTAAAATTTTAAGTACTTAACAACAGCTGCAAAACCGAAATGCAGTTAGGTGAAGACTTTTCATTCAAGGGACGTTAAGTTTTCCGGGCGCGGAAAAACACTTCATATTGAAAACTGAAAAGCTTTCGAAGAAACCGGAACTGGAAGCGGCTCGCGTAATAACTGTCACATAATCTCGCATTTTCCCACATAAAGTGGATTCAAATGGGATTTCCCTCAGAAAAACGTCTTTCTTAAAACGAGGGGTGGAGCCTGCAAAATGGCGGGCGTATCACATATTTTAAAAAACGTTTTTTTCGGGGAACAATGCATTAAGACAAAACGGAGTAATCATCTCGCAAGGAGATGTGAATTTGTGTCTTCGCAAAAGTGATTTTGTAAGAAAATACATTTTAAAACCACTGTTGCGAGCCCCGTTTTCATACTGAAGTATATAGTTATTTTAAATTTACTATTTTGTTAAGTTAAAACAATTTTTTGAGGTTATTTTGGTAAAACTATAAATCATTAAAAAACTCTGATTTTATCTGAATTTTAGGCAATTCTAATTATGAGCAGTGGTCTGCATATCAATATTTTAACATTTAAGTTTTTATTATAGAAATAAAAGATGAGTGATACTTTAATCCACAAATTAAGAATATGAAGTGACCGGTTTCATCGCTTTCGCGACATCTTGGAGACTGGTATCTTCATTAAGGAGTTCAATGTATTTATACAAAACAAAGGTAAGGATGGAGAATTCAAAATTATATTAAATGAGGTTATTAAATTTTAGGTTAATTAATAATTAATCAGTTAACTAATAAGAAAGAAACAGAAACGTCTCGTAAATAGTAAATTAAGTCAAGGTTTGACAATAAATAATAAAGACCGTAAACGTTGGGCAAAACTTTCGTATATTGGAAAAAAACTAGTGATAATTGGACACATAACAAATAAAAATAAATGCACTGCAGTTTTTTACAAAATTAATTCCTTATATAATTTGTTAGTTAAGAATAAAGACAAAAAATATAAGTTTTCCAACTCAGGAACTTACCTTCTTAATTGTGATGACTGTAAAAATACATGCTACGTCGGCCGACCGGGTAGAGCCTTTAAAACACGAGTATACAATCATGGTCAAGTAATAAAAATAATTTAAATTTAGCCAATCATTCAATAAAAAATAAACATTCCTTTGATTTTAAAAAGAATGTAAAAATAATTCATATTGCACCTAAAGGCCATAAACTTGACAAACCAGAAATTCTCGAAATTAATAGATTAAAAAATAAACCCCACTTAATGAATATAATAACTTGATGAATAGATAACACACGTTTATTCCCCATTGCTATACCCATTGTAATATTTTTACTAATGACATCATACCCTTTGTTTTTCAGAAATCATAATTGACAGAAATCACACTCACAAAGGACGGGACACAAAAATAATATATATACAATACTTAAACTCATTAAAATAGCATTATATCAACGCATTAGATAACCCAAAAAATTTATCTAAATGTTATTAAATATTTGTTTCTAACCACTTACCGACTTTTCTATGTCTACCGGTTTAGAGACGTACCCGTCTCTTTGTCAGGACACCAATAAAACCAACATGCAAAACCCACTATACACATTCACCACAGTTGTTTCACAAAAATATAAAACCATCACGAAATGCATTTTAATAAGCGCATGCACTGATTAAATTATGAGAATATTAGATGTTGTTTAAAAATTGTTGAATAAAGGTAGAGGGAATGGAAGGAGGGGGTGAGCTTAATAGGGTGACTATTACAGTGGAACATCGTATTAAGGACTATATTGAAAGTTTGTTTGAAAATTGATCAAAGGAACATTATTTTATAAAGCTTTCCTAATGTGAAATATTTCCATATTATTAACTTTTAACCCTCTATAATTTGTATGTAAGATTTTAACTCCTGTATTTTTTTAAAGTCATGATTTCAATTGATTAGTTACTGATCCTAAAAACAAAACTAATTTTATTCAATTTGCTTTCATATAATTTTGAATTCTCTATCCTTACTTCTGTTTTGTATAAATACTCGTACATTGAACTACTTAATAAAGATACTGATTTCGAGGATGTTGCGAAAGCAATGAAACCGATCACTGGATAATTCAAATTTGTGGGTTAAAGTATCACTTGTCTTTTATTTTAATACGAAATTATAATGAACTTCTATTAAGAATTTTCACTTACAAACTTAGATTGTTTTAAGTTTTTGGTTAAAAAGCGTTGCTGTAATAGCAGATTTTCAATTTTCCCATCGACCAGGGGGCACTTACAATGTAAGACGTTCACCATGGTAGTGTAGTTGAAGATAAATTCTCCCGAGCGATTACTAAGATATACTATCGACCCTGTATCTTCAAGTTTCGGGTAGGTACATCGAAATGTACCGAGGTTATGGGTACCTCACTGTACACATATCTACGCCCTAAAGTGGCATACGTTATTACCTTTATTATGACGGTAAAGATAAAAATAAATAAATCCCGAGCGATCACGAAGATACACAGCCGACCCCGTATCTTCAAGTTTTGAGGTAAGTACTCCGATATGTACCTAGAGCCCAAGTACCCTTCGGTACACATATCTACTCATTCAAAGTGACAAAAATGTTGTTAGACCGATTTTTTTTGCTGTAATTACGAATTATTAAAATTTTGTGTCACTTTGAGGTGGCTACTTTTTTTTTTAGAAGCCTATTTAAAACATGAGAAATCAGTAAGTTAAACAATCATAGAACACGGATAAAAAAAACGACATTTAGCTCAGCGTAATAATGCGTGAACCTATAGAAAAGCCCTTTCACTATGTTTCATAGAACGCAAGCGATGTTGGTTTGTTGATTGGCAACAAATTGGTGGCCATTTTGTTTTGCTTGACAACATAAACATAACGGTGGACCGGACGCTTTTATAGCTGTGCTTGGCTTTGTTTGTAAATAACTTGGATATTTACGTTATAATCAATAAAAATCGACTTTGGTGAATTGCACTATGTTTGGTTGCAGCAGTAGGAGCGTCAAAGGTGTTAAAGGAGTCAGTTTTCACGGGTAATTGATTTCGAATATTTTCCCATGATTTACATTGATTTTTGGCATTTATTGTCCCGACACGTGTATTATGTTGCTTAAAAACTTTCCTTATATCAACGTATTTACTTCACATACTATTTTTTCTCAATTTAGGAAATAAATTTGAATAAAAGTATTTTTACTGTTGATAATGACAGTTGATTACGGGCAATATGTCAGGGCTGTACTAGGCATTCATATAAAGTTGGAGATTTTATCAAGTTGAAGTCGATTTAAATTTTACTCGAAAAAAGTAATGTTAACCTTGAAATTGCATCTAAAATAACGTGTCCAATTTCAGGCCGCTACGACACACCGTTTCGGAGATGTGACGGACAAACGAACGAATTCAACACAGGACTTTGATTCCATAGAGTTGGGATTTATGTCTCAATAAATGTAACATAAATATAGTATGAATAAAATGAATAAATAAATTAAAATTAAACACACACATGTATTTTCAGTTTTATAAAATAAATATAGGCAAATTATAGAAAAATAATACTGCAATAATAAATGCACAGGTACATATAAAAGTATTTACAATGCAAACTAATATCCATTTGGCAATTCTCGACCTGAGTACACTGTAGATAATTTAATACCCAAAAGTCATAGAATGGTTTTCATACGTTTGGGCTCCTCTATAGTTTGGCGCATTATTACTCTGAGACATTTAGTATAACGCTATCTAGCGACAAAATTAAAAAAAATGAAGTAATAAAAGCGCATGCATAAAACAACGTGACCTTTAAGATTACGGAAAATAAATATAATGGTTATGTTTTTTCCCATATTTCTGAGAGCACGTATTGTCATATCAATGGATTCAGCTGTGTAATAAGAAAATAGATACGGATTGACCAAAAGTCACGCATACCATTTTTGGAACTGCCAAATGTCATCTAAAAATTATGTGTAACCAACACTTTTTGCTTTAATTGAGATTATTAAAACTTTTAATCGTTTTGAAGTGGCCACTTTTTATCACGGAAGTCTATTTAAAATACGAAAGAGAAATACTTAAATTTTAATTTAGTGTTGAACGCAAAGTAAAGTTTCAGCGCCACCTATTCGTTAAATTTGATTATATGACGTAATGAAAGCACGCATTGACATTTCGGTAGATCAAAATTCGCCATACTGAGGTATAAATGAAAAGCCGAATAGTTAAGTTTACCGTCTCGATATGTATTGTTAAAGATAGAGATTGTAATTGTGGCCTAGGGTCGTATAAAGTAAAATCGATATTTATGTATGAAAATGAAAGTATCGTCATCGGTAACCTATAATTGAACGTAAATAGGAAAAAATGCATGTTTGTTTTTTCATTCAGAAAACTTAATTTGGCTTTGTAGATAAAATTTAAGATAAATGTTTCCTTCCCCCTGTAATATGGGCTCAGATGTTAGTCACGGATATTAAAAATCGCAAAAACCAATCTAAACTATTGATAAAAACTCTAGAATCCATTTTAAAGTTGTGCATAATTCCAGAGACAGTTAATTAAAATTATAATTACCATCAGAATTCTTCCAAATCCTATTATTCAGATCTCATTTCACCGGCAAAATCATTTCGGATCAATTATTAAAGTTAACACTCTCTGTACATCATCCGCCATAATTTATTAATTCTTCATTTCTCCCAACAAATTCTGATTCTGTGTTATTGGGGTCATATATTTAAAAAAAGGAAATGGCTACAGAATATTCGCCTCTAAAAACATATGTTCATATGGAAATTGTTTTATTATTCCATTACGGAGAAAGGTAACGGTGATAATAAAAATGGTGATTTAGCGACTACGCACTGACAGCGGACGAGGAAACAATGTTCGTAATGTATCATTGTGTGCAAAGTGACAAATTACAGTGGTATAGCCAGGGGTCTCCAACTTAGTCCCTTAATCTCCAACGAAGGCTTTTAAGGGCCGTTTTGCGGTGTTTTAGGATATTTTTTTAGGTAACTGGATTAAATTTTGAGAAAATTGATTTTTTCCCAATAACTGGCTCGTAAAAAACTGGATAGCATGTTTAAAAAAAAACATTTTGATTATATCCAAATGTTCCTAGATTAACACTGAATTATTTTTTTAATAAAGAAGTTACAGTATTATTTAACGAGCTCATAATGTACAAAGTTTAAGTACTGGGTTCTACCCCATAAGGAGTTAATTAATCTTTATTAATATTATAAATGCGAAAGTACGTTTGTCTGTTTGTTTGTGTTTCGGTCACGTCGCAACGTTGCAACCGATTGACGTGAATTTTTGCATGGAAATAGCCGAAAAGCTAAAAAACGTTAAAAATTAATTATTATTCAGGAAAAAATATCACACTCCCTTGGGAAAATTCTCAATGGAAAAACAAATAAAAATTAAAATAAATCATGTTGTGGTCCCGTGGCTAGTATCTTGTACTTACGGCTCAAAGGTCCATGGTTCGAATTCCACTACACCCCAACTTGATTTCCATTTTTCTAATAGCTTGTCATTTACAACTCGTTGAAAATGGCTCTCAAAATCAAATATTTGGGTAAATGATAAGAACGCAAATATTTCTTAAAAAAAAAAAATATCTAAAAAAACCGAATAACGATGCCACTTTGACATAAAATAAAGTATCGTCGTATTTTTGGCATGGCTATAGTTGGAAGTCTGGCAATTGATACAAGCTACTTTTTAACACAAAAAAAATATCATTAAAACTTGAATATCTTCGTTGTTAAACTACAAAACTAATTTATTCACTATTTCTCCCTCGCGAGAGAAGCCGTGCATAAAAGCGAGCATGTACATAATATTATGTTAGACTATTTTTTTAAATCAGGTTGTGGTCCCGTGGCTAGTGTTGCGAACTATCAGAGGTCCGAGGTTCAAGCCCTTCTCCACCCCAACTTGATAACCTTTTTATTTTCTTCAGTTGTTTAAAATTCTTTAGAAAAAGCTCTAGAATTGAAATATTTGGGTAAATCATAAAAACGCAATCTTTTCTTCAAGAAACATGTTAAAAGGATATAAATTCTCTTTTTTTCAAACGTTGCGTTGCGTAGTAGGTGAAATAATTAGGATGAATCTTACCCATAGGAAAAAAAGGTTTCAGCTGCGTATCTAGGTTATACAGTAATTAAGTTTTGCAAACATACCTTAATTGGTTCGATAAATAATCCTAATCGGTCTTTAACCAATAAAAAAACATCATTTGGATACCCCTGTTATAGGTCATTCGTTCACTCCGCTACACCACTGTATTAAGACCTACGATTCGTCATTGTTTGAATTTAAAATATGTGAATATTTAACCCTGCTATGTTTTTATTGACTAGGAACCTTTTTTATATTACTCATAGCATTTTGTACTGATTTTCGATAGCATGTTGCATGTTGTATGATAATTATTTAATTTAAATCAGTGATAAAAAACACAGTAGGTTGGTTTTTTCTTTGTTTTAAACAAAATCTTCTTAAATTGTCTGAAATAAGCTTTGTAGTTCAAATAATGTGCCACTCGTCTTTGCACCCGGGCTTCGTGGTGACAATAACGAAATATAAGATAGTATAAATTTTACAAAAAATTTCACTGGGAAACAAACAAGACAAAGACATAACGCTCACCAAAAAAGTTGACATTTACAAATATAATACTAGACATCAACACTAATACATTAAAAAGCAAAGACAAACGGAAGAGAGTCAAAAGTACTACATAATGGACTTAAACACTACAATGGCTTACCTTATCACTTAAAAAAATACTCTGGAGACAAATTGAAAATCAACCTAAGAACGCATATCATGACTTTACTTTTATAATAGATATAAAAAGTAGTATTCTTATATATAAAACAATAATATGTCCACACATAAATTACTATTCTTCCATTCCTTTTTTATGTAATGAAGGAGAAATTAAAAATATACAAATTCTTTAAAATAAGGCAATGAGGATTATACTCAAAATAAATATCTATTCTAATGTAGAAATAATGCACAAAAAATTGGCTTGCTAAAGCAACAAATCAAATATAATGTAGCAATTTTTATACATAAAATAAGTAAGGGGATGAATAAAATAAAAACATTAATAAAATTTAACCAACAATGTCATACATATGAAACAAGGGGTAAAAAAAGATAAGATTACCAATGATTAGAAAAACAGAATCTCAAAACTCATTGTATAAGGGATTGAAGCTGTACAATGATTTACCTGAAGAAATAAAGGAAATAAAAAAAATCTAAGTATTTAAAATTAATTAGAAAAAATATGTTATTGAGAAATTTTGATAAAAAAATTGTAATATTATTAAAAGTTTATTTTAGATTTTAAGATGTTACGAACTAACTGAAAAAGGCATAAATAAATTAATTTACCAACCAGACGAGACATAATATGACTAGACTTTATAATATTTCTTTTATAATAAATAAATTTATAAGATTAAAATATATTAAATCTATATTAAATATTTACTCATTAACCCAAAGAATATTCTGATACTCGTCTAAACCAATTATGTATAAGGCACTGTGCTGGATTATTGCGTGTATTATTCACAAAGCTATTTGATGGTGTTAAAATAAAAAGTTATAAGGCCCGTACTACCGATTGCCGTTTGGTCCGTTGAAATTGGAGGGAAATCTGACAGTCGTTTGTTTGCGCAAAATACAAAATAGGTGACATTTACTTATATTTGATTCCAGTCAATTTTGCTTGTTATACTGAAATAGTCCGTCGAGATCTTCATGTATTTTTGCGCAGTCAGATTTAATACCGGTGTGAATTTCATATCATCAGCAAAGGAGATGTACGAGGGTTACTACTTAAGTTTTGAGCATTTAGTAAACATGATAAAAATAAAAAAGGAATCAATTCATTAGTTACGTAAATCTTGACGAAGAAGCTTGTTTGCTTTGAAACCGGTTCGTGGAAAATAAGAATTAGTGGTTAAAAACAAAGTTGTTTTATTTATTTTATGATTGTTGTTTAGTTTCGGGTTCATATGCATAGATATATGGTTCATCGCCTATCAAGATCTTATAAAAGTATTTTAAAGGACCGCGGTCGAATTTTTTTAACATTTGTTTGCACCAATCGACATGAGCCTTTTTTTGAGCGATTGTCAAATTATGAGGTATCTAACGCGAACAAATCTTTTTGACCACCAAATGTATGCAAGTAGCAACTGTTCTAGCATGCTTTAATCTCACGTTATGTCACATGACTATCTTGCAATATCAGTTCAAGCAAAACATCAAATTTTTCTGGCATAACAGCCGATTTCGGACGACTTTCACGAAATTCGTCCAGTAACGAAGTGCGAACACGATTGAATTCAGAAAACCAGCCAAAAACGGTAGCTCAAGATAGTGTTTTATCATCAAAAGTTGCAGCGAGTTGATCGGCACACTGCTGTTTTTTTTTAATTCACGTCGATTGTCATAGAAAATCATCGCACGAAAATGTTCACGATTTAGTTCCATTTTTTTCACAAAATTATTTTTATTTTTCACGTATCTGTACACAACATAAATATGACTCGTATGAAAAAACGTTGTGATTACGTTTACTATTGAAAATAGTAAACTTTACGATGACAATGTCAGATTTAACATATTCACACTTGTGTTGCCATATCTCAAAACTTAAGTGGCAACCCTCGTATTAGCCATAATTAAAACACGTGTTTATGTCATAAGTATATGCATTTAAAAACACATATATATATTTATCACAGTATATATTATGGTTTAAAAATATTTTTTATTATTAATATCATTAAAGAGTTAAGGCCTAGATGAGATTCCTGTGGTATACCAGAAGGTATTTTATTTTATTTTATTTTGATATGATTTATAGCCTTCAATAGTAACACTTTGCAACATTTTTCTGCGAGTGAATCCCCATGAATACCCGGGTACCGCAATTCATTTAATCAAATCAGTCTTGGAACAGTCAGTGTATATGACATCTGTCTGATTGTTATTACGCATGTTTTGCATTGCAAAATCTGAAAAATTGATAGATTTGATAAAACAGACCGTTCTTTGAGGAAACCGTGTTGTTGGTTTGGGATATGTTTCAAAATCAGGGGATATTTGCGATCACATATTATTTTTTTAAACAGTTTACTACCGAACCCAATCTTAATTGTGTGGCAGAACCGACCGAATTGAGATTGGGCGACAGCTTTTGGCTGAACTTTTTGCTCCTGATTTGTGTATTGGAATTATGAGTGATTTAGCGGAGTCTTCTTTGTTACCGTCAAGCTTAGTTAAGTCATTAAAAACTTCCATTTCGTCTAAAATGAAAGATCCTTTATTATTAAAAGCTCATTGATCTGTGGTATTGATTCTTCAATGAAAGTAATTGAAGCTGTGGTAGGTAATAAATACATGGAATTGAAATAATCCAGGAAGCGATTGCATTACATTTCACCCCCTGATGCAACTTCATTTTCAAAGCATATCATTTACGGGGTACTAGATTCTCTATTCTGATGTTTTATGTAATACCCTATTTTTTTAGGATTTTGTCGTAGTCTTTTTGAACTGCCTTTTATCGTGTCCGAGTACTAAAAATTCAGAATAATACATACATAGAAATAATTTTATTGATGTTGTGATAGTTAACGTTTATGGCAGTGCCAGTATATTCGATCTCATTTAGATTTGACGAGTTTGTATTTGCAAAAAACATGTTAATTTGTTCGTAATCAAAGTACTGAAATAGTAAAATGTCCCTTTAAGTTTGTTATATAAATAAATTTGGTATCTTTATTTAAGAGTTCAGTCTCAAAGATGTCGCGAAAGCGATGAAACCGGTCACTGGATATTCCAAATTTGTGGATTAAAGTATCACTCGTCTTTTTTTTATATAATGAATTGCAATGAACTTCCATCAAGAATTTTCACTTTCAAACTTAAATGTTTCCCTTTAAGCACTGAGAAAATAATTGTTAACTGGTTCTACCAGTAATATGATCTTTAATGCAGTGTTATGGGAATATTCCTGTACTAAAGGTGAATTACAGTAAAGTATTTGACATTCAACATAACTGATAATACTGATAACTAAATAAAGTATTTTACTGTTAAAATTTAAATATACATATTTATATGTATAGTCCAATGAAGTATGAAGTATTTATAAATACAGCGTCAGCGTGATGACTTGTAAAATCAGGTGTAAAAGAATTGTTATGTTGTCCAATAATCCAGGTGATATTTGGCATATTAAAATCACCCATTACTATCACAGCGTCACCAATATTAGTCACAAACCGAACTTAATAACGATAAAAAACAGTTAACTGTGGTGTTGTAATTGCGTCATTGAAGTAAATAGACGCATGCTGTGTGGACATTTTGGTTTAAGATTAATTAGCCGGCAGCAATAGTTATCCATACGCATTTTGCTGTGCATACCAAATCCTCGCGAGCGCGCGCTTCTTAGGGTACATTACTTTCGTAGTAAAGTCTATCGGCCCGGAAAATATTTAAGTTTAATATTGTAGCTAGTTCCCACCAAAGATTTTATCATGGAGCCAAGTGTCGGGAATGCCGTATTCAGAATAAACATAGTTTAGTAATATGCTATGGAAAAGATTTTCGACCTTGCTTCAAATGCCTCTACAGTTTGGATAGAATATCAAAAGCATGACAGGGCAAAGCACCAAATTATATATCCATTAATACAATGTAATAAAATGTAAGAAGTCTCTATCGTTAGAAAACAGATATATTGGTAAGATGGGCAATTGTAAGTTGTTTAATGGATTCGCAAAAAAATATTACTTAACTTGTGTTAATACCACTCCCCGAATAAATGAAATCGATAAATTAAACTTTAATAAAATATGTTTAAAAATATTGGCTTGTACGGCAGAAAGAGAAAATATGGAGCATAAAACAAATAAAAAAATGTTGGCATAATTGAATGTTGTTATTGGAAGTTGTCATTGAAAGTTGTCACAGATTGGTTTGAGGTTACCACTGGAGTTCGTCAAGGTCCGTCCTTGCACCGTTCTTTTTATAATCCTCATGGACTTCATCTTAAGGAAGTCAATTCCACTAAATCGAGAAATAGCCATCTCCTCCTCCCAAAAACTCTGCTACCTAGAGTATGCCGATGATGCGGTTGAAATTGACGATTTAGTCAGGGGTCTTCAGGCCACGGTAGATAGCCTAAATAGGTACTCCACATGCATGGGTTTAAAAATCAATATTGCAAAAACTCATGTACTATGTAACACTTCATGCCTCGATGCCCTAAATCCCCTGACTCTGTCAAACCAAGTCATTGAAAGGGTTGAGAGTTTCCTAGGAGTATTTTTTATGGAAAATGGCAGCCTTCAAAAACAACTGGGAGTGCGGCTAGAAATAGCAGGCGCCACATTCAAAAGTATGAAAGCTGTCTTGAGATATTTAATTTAGCTGACAAAGTAGATAAAAGGTGGAATAAATAAAAATAGAATAAGATGGAAAATTTGAAAAATATAGAAAAAGGTAGAAATTAAGGTAGAAATAAAGGTAGAAATAAAGGAAGAAATAAAGGGAACCTGTATAAAATACAATCTCATAAGAATATGATGTCTCTCTCTACAAGAATTTCGGTAATAAATTTAAAACAAATAGGCTTACGTTACGTTGAACGTTCCCTTTCTTGAAGGACTACATTTTTGAAATGTGCGGTCGCCTCACTTTGAGTCTTTGCGCGACAGTTGGACTGTTCGTCCCGAGTTTTCAAATGGAAAATAAGTTATTTCTAATGCACGGATATCGTATAGATGAGTTACTACCGCGGCCGTCAGATGGCGCTAAATCAGGCAATTTAGAATTATAATCCAGTACTAAAATGCTTTCAAAACGGGATACGTTGGACTTGTTTTTTACAACGTTACAATGCCTCCTGAGAGCCTTAACCACGCTTGCCTACTTTACAAGGCATCAGGTTCTCGATGTCCTGGACGTCCACTGCTTACTGTTCGTTGGCAGTTTGTTTTAGAACTACAGGACGCGAACCTGACCTGGGAGGATGCACAGGAGCTGGCAGCCGACAGATATGCTTGGAGGATCTTCGTGGTCATCCATGTGCTCCAACTAGGGAGCGGATATGGAATAATAATAATTAAAAAATAAATAATTAAATAGTAAAATCATGAATAAATAAAAAATATCAATATTTGTAATTTGGTGGCAATCAATAAACTTCCAAATATAAAAACATTGATCTCAGAATTACTGAAAGTATGGTTTTAGAAACAAATCAATAGTAATGACAGATGTGTGAATATTTTTTGAGCAATAAAACACAGTCATCATTTGTACAGCCATAATTAAAAACGTAATGTAAATAACATTGTTAGTTAATTGTAAAAGTATGATGAAGTGGCGAAACCGATTGAATTAATCGCATGTTCATGTAATTTAATGAATATTAGCTAAAAAAATACACAGTTATTTACAACTTTAACCTTTGTACATGTATATAACATGTTAATTATTTATAATTTTAATTGCTCATTAATTAATACAGAATTAGGATTATAATTTCTGCCAGACGTAAATAAATCGTATTGTCATAATATATATTTAGTTTTAACAGCCCTATAATTAGGCATAAATATATTAATAAATAGAACTTCCATATAAAATATATAAATTAAATAATAAGTACCGACTGTTTGAATGATATTATAAGTTTCTGAGATCCTTATACAAATAGTATTAATATTCAAATGTAAAGTACTGACTGTTTGCTTGGTGTTGAAGTTATAAATGAAAATAATTAGCATTAGTTGACAACATGAGGAAGCATATTTCCTAATGTACATTATCATGCACTAGGCAGTTCATAATATTACAGCGAACATGTTTTATTTTACGGTAAATATTAATATCTGTACCACGTGAAAATGACAGGTACATAAAAGTGCATATTTTTTAAATTGCATTGGTGACTGTTACGAACAGATGTACGTCGTCTTTGAAAGCATAGAATGAGTTAGTAGTTCGGACTGTCAATTTTTTTTTCCAGTGTGTGGTTAAGATTAAACATGCATATTGATAAAGTGTTTGCTTTGTAGAATATATTAAATTCGTTAACATTGATAGCTTTTATAAGACAGAGGAGAGTATGTAAGTAAAAATCGACTGCGGTAAAATCAGTTATGATCCAAACATAGAATGTAAAATATGTAAATAACCTCAAATACACTAAAAATCTAGTTCATTATATTAATTTACAAACAGACAGTGAGATATATTCGGATGCAATACAAGAACAAATGTGCAGTGAATGGCTAATGTTACTTTCAATTGTAAGACTTTGATTTAGACCGAGCAGCAGAAAAAAAAAAAATTTCAAGAGAAAAATGCTCTTTGAAGAATACTAACTGTTTTGTTCCTGTAATTTCCAGGTGTGATGAATTAAGATTGTTAGTAGCATTCTTCTTATTATATTGACGTACTGCTGTAAATATCACGTCACGCTCCCTGGGAGATGTAAATGAGATTATAATATTCTCGGGTCTGTTATTATCCACGTTTTGGAACTTGACTGCAGGTAATAATACTATCCACTTTAAGAGGTACAGAAACTGTGTGGCAAAGCGAGGTAAAATAAGTTGATGATATTTTCAGTATTCCTTTCGGGTACCATTTGTATCTCTATGCTATTATTTCTAGCTGACTGTTCCAGTTTGATTTTAATTGACAGAATGGCGTATTAAGGAGAGAATAATCGTTAGACATTTCACTGGCCTTTTTATTGCGATTATTATTTATTTTTATGATATATTTTCAGACAATTACTGGATGGATGTGGTAATATCCTTCAATCTATCAAAAAGCTCTATCCGAATTTTCTCGAACTCTTTATTTATCGAAAGAAGTGATTTCAGATAAAATATTCAAGTAAGATTTCCATTGATATCTACTTTTAACGAGGTATTGGGTGAGTTTCTGCTAAAATTCCCTTTTTATTTTGGATTTGTTGACATTTTAACTTTAAAAATTTAATCATTTTAACAAGAGAAGAAAAAAAGAACTTTTACCGCTGATAGTATTTATTGTGGATAACTTATATAGCGCCATTTTCGTAATAAAAATACCTCAAGGGCGCGATAGTATTGTTGTAATAGTACTATTGCTTCAGCAGTTCCACAAAATATCAAATCTGACGTTCTTATTTTATTTTATTAATCTTGACTGAAGATTTAGACAATAATGACACAGGCAACTTATGTTGTTTTATATGCTCCAACTTGGTTTGCATAAAGTGTCATTCTACTTATAAAGATGGTTCCTGACAACTATGGCAATTAATATTATTGTCAATATAAACACTTATCAATAAGAAACCAGATAAACTAAAAAAAAATAGAGATTATCTTTGCACGACACTCTCCGATTCCGCGTTTACATTTAATTTACGAGTGATATGGACATTTCTAATACAATAATTTTATCTAAAACTAATTATTGAAGTCGAAATAAAACTTTCATTTTCATTCAGTTTTTCTCTGTTTTTGATGTGTATTATTTTTATCTTAAAATCTTTCTAAAATTATTTTTTAAATATGTTTAAGGTGTTTACCATGTATTATATTGTTATCTTATAGGTACATACACTCACCGTTAATTAATATATGTTGTTTTTTTAAATTATTTTCTATTTCCTTCGTAACATTTTCCTATTTACTAAATACACCCTACTGTTTTTTTTTTAATTAATTTGTTAAATGCGTATTTTTATACGTCCTATCAATGTTTAATTATATCTTGATGGTTAGTTTTTTTTTACAACGCTTAGTTTTACTTTTGATTTTGCATCTGCCTTTTTTGGTTTCTACATGTCTTTATTTTCAATTTAAAAAAAACTTTTTTTTGGTTTAGTTTTTTAAAAATTTTATTATTTTAATTATACTTTCGTTTATATTTACCTGTATTATTATGCTCCTTGGGCGTATTACAAAATTAAATAAACAACAAAAACTTAAAGGAGTGAGCGAAAACTCAATCATAGGGATGCTAACTATTTTCTAAAAAGCACATGGTATACTTAGGTGCACGCTGAATTACGAATTCTCACCAAAACGATATTTTGAGTTTGTCTAAACCTTTGTTGACAGAACTACATTATTTAACCCTAGTTCGGGTCAAAGAAAACTTTAAATGTTTAAAATACACCGTTTTATTGTTAATAAGCTATCGTTAAATTTAAATCATAATAAATCAGTAGGCTCGGCATTTTACAAGTAATAAAACATCAGGAAGAACTGGACAAATGGTCGCCAAGACCGCAGACATCATTTGTAGACCCTCATTTGCATCACGAAGCAAAACTTTAGCCTTCGAAGTTAAAGTCAAAATGCAAACAAATCATATTGTAAATATTTTTATTCCAGGAATGAATATTTGCGTTTCTATAATTAATCCGGATAAATCAGTTCATATGATATTCTCAAATAAGCAGATTAAACTGTCCTTAAAAAAAATATTCAAGTTATGGCAGAGCCGGGTTCGAAGCTCGGACTTTTCAATTCGTCAGTCCGCAACAGAACCTACTAAAGGTCAAACACTTATTTCAAATTGAATTGATTAACCTAATCTGCACAAAAAAATATTAAAATGACAATAATGTGGTTAATTATATACACATGTATATTTAACTTTCCGTATCTGGGCGGATAAAGTTACAGTTTTGGTTATAAAATAGAATCAAAATTCTGTACGAGTGTTTTTGGCTCGATGACTGCTTTACGTTGGATCGATAACCCAACGTGTGATGATTAGCGTATTCGCCTACCATGCTTGCGGTCAATTCTCGGCAAGGTTGACATTAGATTAATATTGTGAAATACGCATTTTTTTACTGCAATATTCCATTATCATTGAGGTGACAGCTGAAACTAATCACCTTTACCTTCATGTTTAAAACACAGGCGCCGTAGCGCAGTTGGTTAGACGGTGAAAACTGGAGTCGCGGGTTCGATTCTCGCCAGTTGCAAGAAAAAAAAATCCAAGAAATATTTTATTCTCAATTAGTCTGGATGTTGTGGTGTATTTTTTATTACCTCCTTCTGTATCCTCTCTATCCCATCAGCCTGACAAGCCTCAAAATAGAGGCTTAGCGGGTTATTCCTTTTTTTTTAAAATGTATATACTTAATTATTTACCTACTACTTAGTTTACTAGTGACATCATTCAACTAATGGGTATTAATGATAAAGCTAAGTCAAAAACTCACATCAAACGCATCAATTCAAAGATGGGAAGCTTTCAAAGTTCTGCGTAATCGTTGCAACAAATTTTGCGGAAATGCTAGAAAGAAATATATTCATATTTTTCACGTACTTTAATCAAAACTTCACCAGTCAATCTTGGTTGTTTTCTTGTTAGTTAACCTAAAATAACGGTCTCTTTAACGGTCAAAATAGACGATCTTGACACTCATATTGCTACTCCTCAACTTATACTGGATGTCATCACTGAATTCACCACTCTTCAAAGTTAAATATTAATATCGGCGGCCTCCGTGGTGTAGTGGTCAAGACGCTTGACTCACAGACGGAAGGTTCCGGGTTCGTATTCCGGTGAGAACACAAAAATTAAATGTGATTTTTCTCAAGCCTGGGTGTTCTGTGATGTAATTCACCGCTGTAATTGGGCCTCTCCTGGCCTGTTGTGGTGCAAAAAAAAAAAAAATAATAATAATAATAAAATATATTCTCTTAAACAATCGATATTTTTATTTTCTTCTGTTTAAAAATCTGACGTCTACCAAATTTTATTTTCCATAAAAACTAAATCAATAGGCAGTGATAAGGCTGGATATAAAAATTAATTGAATTATTTTGACTTTTATTTAATATTTACATTCTCCTATTCGGGAAACATTCATTGCTCATTTTTTACTACGTAACTGAAGTTTGATTTTAATAAAACTCCAACTATCCGAATTAATGAGTGCCAGATTTTATTGCATTTGAAATAGTGCAGCGTGTTATCAGATTAAAAACTTACTTAAACATGTCCAGCAAAGTAAATTGCACAATTACATTATATTCAAAACTTATTTTTAATATTTTATTTATTGATAACGATATGGATATTTGACAATCCAGATGATTGGAGTTCTACTATATTCCTAGAAAGTAATTTTGAAAACAGGTCAAAACGTATGAATGATGTTCTTCCTTAGGTACACAATTAGATTAATATTTACCCACGTTTACGAATTTCTGGTGGACTGAATCTTCAAATATCGATAGTTAAAAATGAAATAGTGAAGCCTCAAGCGGTATATACAATGCCACATAATGTCAGTGATCTAGACTTGTACATGAAAGTAATTATTTTAACATTGTTATTTTGATTTTAGTTAAAACAAAGAAATGTTTTATTTTTATGTTTTGTTATTATATTAATGATGTGGACAGGTAAAACAGCTCTCAAAAACAAAACAGATTTTCGATGTTTGTTTCGTAAGAGCGAAATTCTGTTCATGTTATTTTTGTATAGTTACACCAGTAGAATATAAAATACCGTTTAAATATGGGTCTACCTTTAGGGTGAAATAAAATTCCTATGATTTTATTTTATTGAATAAAACTGTGATTTCGGTCAGACGTTTATTATAACACGTTAACTTTGATCGAAGTTCTAGATACATCTATGTCTCTCCGGGGTATTACGGCCTAAACAACTGAACTGCCTAAACCCCCGGACTCCCCCCCTTCATCGTCCCACCCCTTCCACTGTCACTCCCCACCCCCCGGGCCGTGGCCAGGACAGTTCGCAGTGTAACAGTGCCACGAAGCGTATTTCTGATTTATAGCGACCCGTACATTCATTTAATAATGACCTCATGAATATTTCGCCAGCCAAAAATAAAAGGAAAAAATCTGCCAACGGGGACCCCGCCGAAGAAGGCGTATGTCATCTCTTCGCGGTGTTTATTTTTAATTTAATTCTCTGCATTTTAAAAACTTTTTGAGATAACATCGCCATTTTTCAGATTTATGAAAATAAAGCAGAGATTCTATTCTTCGCCCAAAAGTTTATTAAGTCGTCTTTACTGAAAATTTTATTTCTCACAGTTTCATTTCCCTGCATATTTTTGCCGTTTTGTCAACTCCTACTCAAATCTTTTTACATCGAAATGGAAAGATCGTAGATATTTTTTTTTAAGGTCAAATGTCATTAAATTGTCACCCTTTCCAGAGCCTTAATTCAAAATTAGTTCTATAAAACGTGACATAATTTTGCTACGTGGTAAAAAAAACATAGCATTCTTTCTACATAGTGGGTATCTTATATTTATTTATGTAAGTAGTAAAAATCTAATTTCATCAACTTCAATATTTAAAATTATTAAATGTTTGATATAAGTGTATCTTCTGATATAAAGTGTAAGTATATTTCCATATTTTAAAATTGGTAAAGTGGCTTGATTTTTTCTACCTTTCAACAACGAAATCTAAAAAAAAATACGTTTTATTTGAATTTTTTTTCATCAAGATATTAAATTAGAAGAAATGTCAATTTTTTTCCATTACCATAATAAATTTCATTTAATATTTTTTTCCATTCAACAGTTTTTCACCCTTTGAAAAATTAACTGTATTTCTAATTAGAGAAGCGAAGTATACCTAATTAAATATCTAGCCTAGAAAATTCCCCTAACGACAAAAAAAGACATTAATTATTTTTAAGAACCGAGGCACAAAAAATCTCATTAATTATTCTTTCATTGAGTAAATGATACTTAATAAGGACGACATTCCGCTTAATTACTCCGTTTTAATCCTTTTGAGATCATTTCAGATAGGACAATTATTTGAAATCTTACTGACAAAGAAGTCTGAAGAATTACTGTGAATTGAATAAAGGGTTGAATCGCATAGTTTCTTATTTGTAAGCAGATTTCGTGTCCAATCTGCGATTGTGTAATAAAATTCGCGGATTAAAATCTTAATGTTACATTTATAGGTTCATTAAATGGGTTCGAACCCAAATTGAATAAAGATATTTTTATTCGAGGAAATTGAAAGTTTTCACGTTTCGTTTTGTCACATCTGGGATTTGGGATGCACTTACTATTCGTGCTTATATTTCCCGAGGGCCTTTTATTTCTTATTCACATACTTTTCAATACGGTTCTTTCAGGAGGAAATGTTCATTTTATATTCTCCCAATTTTAAATCCAACAATGAAACTTCATGTAGAACTATGCAAACTAAACTTTATCAATACCTTTTGTTACTAGTTTAATTTCAGCAGAGATTGGTTTATTGATTGGTATTTACTGTTTTGACAATAGTGTTCATAAATATGTACTTACATAAAAAAACACTATAACAGTAATAACTAAAAATATAAATTTGTTGCACTTGTTGGTTTTAAAATACTAACCCAGCTTCATCAAAACATTTTTATCAGTGCAGATATTTGAAAAAAATCATCAATATTTTTTTTTCAATCATACAATCGTTAAGATTTTATTTATTTAAATAGGAATGTCTTCCTATTAAAAAACGTCTTAACATTTCAATACGATGGCAAAAAAACATAATAAAATAAATTGGTTCTAAAATGAAAATGACAATATATGTACCATACATAAACAATTGAATATCCAAACTAGTCACAACAGTTTATTCGATAATAACTCGTATAAAAAGATGTATAAAAATAAAAATAATTTTCAGGTGTTGACTAATAAGTGAAATATTTCAGCAAGATGAATATCACCCACATCAATGAAGATTTCAGCTCTTTTACTTCACAAAAGTCAACAAATGAAAGAATTGAGAAAATATGGATATTTAAACAAAGGCAGACTGATGACTGTTACACAGTACGTTATACAGTTCGTAACAAGCTAATTACAGATCATGACCCTGTAAATGCTTTGATTTCTTTATTCTTTTCTCAAAAATATTTTTTCCTCTCTGTAGCAGTTAATTTAGTAATGACCTCCTGGGGAGTAAAATCCAACCTGTCTACAAATATTTGAACATATTCAAAACATTGTTGACTTTAATTTAACTTCACGAGTAGAAATATGTTCATACTACATTGATAAGTTATCTAAAAATTTGAAATGAGCATTCGAGAAGGTGCAGAAATGTTCAATCAGCACTCCAGAAAAGTTCGTTGATTTAAGTTAGCATAGTTCATACGTAAAATATCAACACTGAGTCTTGTTAAATTCAACGAATCCTCATAAGTATATGAACTTTTACGAAGTGGAATTATTTGTAAAACTAAATCAAATATTATGATACCTAATGTCCAATTAGCTAAAGCCATTTAACTGTCATAAAACAAACGATTTTAGGCTTAATAATTTTTTTCCACAATCTTTTCCATATTATACCGATACGAAAATCAGTATTGTTAAGCTTGATATTTAATTAAATTGAAGTTACGTTTAGAAATCTGACATTTTAATTAATTTTACTTTGAATCCGATAAAGATATAAAATTTTTCGGTGAGTAAAAAATCGTATTTAAATTTATGAAGCTCATCATTTTGTGATATTATTTAGCTGCTGAGCTTTTATCATTTTACTTTAATATGCCAAAAGCCAATTTTTTATTTATTTAATGCGGCATATTATTATATTTTATAATCTGTTTTATTTAAAATATTTTGTAGCAATATGAGTCGAGTATTTAAAATGTCGATATTTATTACGAGTTTGTTTAAATAAAACTGAAGTAAGTTTTTACTTTAATAATCAACCTTTAAGTAAAGAACCTGTAAATAACACGTGCCAATTTATTGGAGCTGTAATAAATGTCTATTGCTCAGTTGCCAATTGTTAAGTTCTTAGATAATGGAGTGGTATATCTATTCAACTCCTTGCCAAAAGACGTTTTTAACATTAATAACTACAAGGACGACATGGCTAAGCAACATGAGATTAAAATACATATAACATATTGCTGGATAAGGTGCAAGCTCACAGCAATAATTTAATTGAAACATTTATATAAATAATTTTATTTTGTAGCTATATATCCGCCTCATAGGAAAAAGATATTTGTTTTTATAAAATTCACAGCTTTGATTGTAAAAATGAAAAATAATGTGAATAATTTTTTAAAAAAAAAATTTTATAATTACCACTAAAGTAATAATAAAATTAATAATATTTGGGTGATTTTTAAAGCGTTAAAAATCACCCCAAGGGCGCTTTACAATTGTATAATTAAATTTTGATTCTGACTAAGCTAAAGCGACATATATTATTTTCTGATTAAAAATTGAGGGTATGATAAACTAAAGAGTGAGATTTTAGTTGAGATCTGAGCCGACTGGGACTGTCGATGGTTCGTAAGTAAAAGGCAATCGGTTGCAGGCAGAGGGGCCGGAAACGGCAAAAGCACGATCTCCGAATCGTGTTTGGGGAGCGCCGGATTTTTTATGCCTGAATCAAATGCTGACCTAAAAGTAGATTTTATTTGACATGTATTTTCCCTAATACAAAGGTCCTGGAGGTATTTTATTATATAAATAAAAGACGAGTGATACTTAATTCACAAATTTGGAATATCCAGTGACCGGTTTCATCGCTTTCGCGATATCTTCGAGACTGGTATCTTTGTTAAGGAGTTCAATGTATTTATACAAAATAGAGGTAAGGATAGAGATTTCAAAATTATATGAAAGCAAATTAATTTGGTGTTTTGGATTTGTTTAGGTATTTTGGAGCCATTTCATGAACAGTACTCGCGCGGAGTATTATAGTAATCCGGGGTGACACTTTCATGGCCATTTTTTTTAACTGTAGTCTTTTTTTGCCTGCAAGTTAAGCGTCTGTGTGTTCTTCAAGAACAAATTAATGTACCTAAAGAATCAGTAGCATGCAGACGCTGAGTTAGATTACACAAATTAAAAATTTGGCGTTAAATCGTTTTATAAATTTATTATACAACAGAGAGGAAAAACATTTTTGAGAAGAGAATATGGAAATCTAGGCATTTACAGGGCTTATAAACTGTCATTGGTTGGTTTAAGTGACCACTTTACACACTGTGTAACATTCACTATTCTGCCTATGTTTGAGCATCCACATTTCCTCAACTCTTCCATCTGTTGAGTTTTGTGAAGTAAAAGAGCTGAAACTTTTATCACGTGGGTGAGATTCATCCGGCTGAACCAAATCACCTACTAGGCAACGCCTGAAAACAATTTTCGAATTTTTATACTTTTTCTTTTACCAGGTAGTAATTCAACAATGTTTGAGTATGTCCAGATGCTTGCAGACTGGCTGGATTTCCGCATAACATGTCATGAGCGCTGTAAATGTTATAAACCCTGTCATAAACATGTCATAAGCCCTGTAAAGGTCATAAGCCCTGCAAATGCCTAGACTTTCATATTCCCTTCTCGAAAATGTTTTCCCTCACTGTTGAAATAAAATTAAATACCAATAACTAGGAAGAACCCTAGGGAGGAAATCCAGCCAGTCTGCAAGAATTTGGACATACTCAAACATTGTTAAATCGTAAACACTGCCATAGTTATCCGCGCGAGCATTGAAGTTATATTTTTGTTTAGAGTGTGTGATTGTTTTTTTCTTTCGGAAGGTTGTTTTTCACACTACTATTAACAAATATATTCAATTATATGGTATCTTAGATAGATTTTATTAAATTATGTATTAAATTTTTATTGTAGGTAAACAAAATGTTGGCCTCGTGGTCAGCGCGTTTGCCTACCAAGCAAGAGATTTCGGGTTCGATTCCCGACATGGTTGATATAAAATATTTATTTTCAGGGTGTTTTCACACCAGAATATTTCATGGTTTCTGGACTGGTACCTGAAGCGTAAGACTGATCATCTTATCTTCATGTAACAAACAAAATGATCAAGACACGCTGCGATTGGTGTACCAATTCAGTGCCCGATAAGCCGTTTTGTGATTTTTTTTCGTAAGTTTCTCAGAAATTCAAAAATATTGTTTTTTACCATATTTAGAGACTTTTAGGTTAGGATTAATTTTTCTCTATCTTGAAATATTATGTTTTGTTTTTTACCTTAAGTAACACTGTACGTGCCTACATTTATTGGGGATAGAAACACAGATCATTGTAACACAATTAGGAACGAAGCATGCCTGTGAACTTGCCCCGACTCGCTAGAAAATCCGTGTTGAGTCGGGGCACAAATAAAAACGCATTTTATGACGAATATATTTATCATTATTAAAAAAAAAAACACTCTAAATAATGAAAAAATCGTACACTATTTTAGCCCACTATTGTAGGCTTCACGAGCATTGGGGTAAAACATTAAGCGCAGGTACTCTAGTGTTAACATGAATAATTCTTGTTCTGGTATCGTTAGCAGAATTATCTTGCTTTATATATTAAAACAATAAATAATTATGACAGTCAAATAATATAGATTGGTTTTATGATTCACTATTTTGAATGTTCAAGATATTAAGTGCATTGATGAAATAGCGCAGTGCCTTGTAGACCAGTCTAATCATTAAAATAATTCATTTCTTGATTCCAAAGAGTCACGGGATAAATTGGAAGAATTCCCGCCGACAACATACTTCAACGGAAACAACCCCGAAGAAATCGATAAATACATTATAAAATTTATGTGAAAGAAGACACACGGAAGGAGGGTTTGGAAACTGAAGAAGGATGGCCAGAGTATTGAGGAGGAAACCAAACCTAACATAACCTTACTTGACTAAGGCATGAAGAATCAAGAAAAAGTAGATTTGCATAGATACACAAATTCTTTAAAAAAGAAAAATAAATGCATACTGCAAATTCGGCATATGTTTCGGCATTTGGTTTTTCTTTTATTTTTATTTTTTTATTTTCATGGTCATGTCACACCAAATATATGGTAAAACTTTTTAATAATTAAAAAAGAAATGGTCCACGCTCAGACGCCGTAGTTTTTGTGGGCATTTTTCCAATTAATGTTATAGCTTAATTTTAAGATGTATTTTTCTGAATTGTATTTTTGTAATTATATTTATATGTAAATAATATATGTATGGAACAAAAAACAAATAAAAAATATAAAATTTAAAAATTTATGAAAAATTTAAAAAATACATTTAATTATGTCCGAAAATTCCATTTAATATGACACCAAAGTTTTAGATCATTTAATGTGTATTTGAGTCAGCTTTATCAATATCAATCAAACATGACGTATACCCGTATGCAGAGACAAACCTTAAGGTGAGGTTAGTACATTGTATTGTCTTCACCTTCGGGTTATTCTTTGTATGAGATTAGAATGTACTTTCCCCACCTTAAATTTTGTCTTTGCATACGGGTATTAGCCTTTTCTAAGACGGAGAAAATAATAAGGTTTATACAAATATTTTTTTTGCCAAATCATCATTTTGTATTCACAAACACACACATAAAAACACATTTGTTTATTTTCCCATACAAATATTTTTTTTTTAAAAATAAATTTTATAAAAAGTACATGTTTTTGTAAAACTCTAAACATTTCTTCTTTCACACATCTGGTAAATGTTATCACTGTAACTCTTCAAAAAAAGAGACTTACTATTGTGCTTGGAGAGTGACTTACACTGTTTTAGTTGTTTATTTATAGGAGTTTATATAATTTTAATTACAAAAATACACTTTAAAAAAATACATCTTAAAATTAAGCTATAAAATAAATTCGAAAAAATACACGACTGTAGGAATAAATAGTTGAGGGTTGGTTGGAGTCCCTACCCTACTTACAGATTGATAGAGAAGACACGAGATTGCTGTTTGATGCGTATTTATTACATGGCGAATAAACAATAAATTATGTCAGGCGAGTGTTACGGCGATGAGGAGTTGAAGTAACTGCACTTGAACTACATGCTGGAACTGTGTGAAGTCGTCAAGCTGGTCTGACGTGAACTGAACTTGTTGGGCTGACTAACTGAACGGGCTGACTGATGTTGGCTGCGTCCTATAGTCTCTTTATAGACGACGTTCCTTTGTAGTTCATTTTTTCATGGTAGGAACGGGGTGAATGTACTACAAAACAATGCTCTCCGATTTCATGTGCAATACTCATAGAGTTGCATTTTACGAATGTATTGGATTCGATTGAAAATGATGACATTTCATCTTCGGTCATTAGCCTACTTCAGGTGAACTAATTTAACAATAGTGTGTCATCGACTATGGACTATGGACCCCACACGACTTTTAAATTAATGTATCTACCAATATAACATCAAAAAGCTCTATTGGACAATATCATCCAGATTTTTTGCAAAGCAGTATTTCTCTTTTATGGTCATGAATTTTTATTCGAAGTTTTTCTATGGAAACTCACATGCACTGTTAGGTTTACGGCCCGCTTTCGGCACGCTGGCGCTGTCGACTGTTTGTAAAATATGCCGCTATTTAGCAAAGTTTCATTGTGAATATCTTCTCGTTTTGTTTCGTAGACGGAAACAAAAAGTGACAAAAGACCTACAGTATTCAACTGCTGAACAATTGCTTGCAAAACGTATCCCGGAAACTTGAAAACGCCACATCCTTGAAAGCGTTTACTTTCTTCCCCTGTTTTAGTAGCCGCACAAAGAAAGCACATAAGCAAAAGATAAGTTGTATTACTAGAAACAGTAAATCCACAGGCTACTACTTTGTAGCGAAACCATACTAAAATTAATATTCAAAGGCTGTATTTTACGAATCTGATTTGAGCTGAAAAAATATTGTGTCGTTTAATTCACAATTTGCTCACAGACTGATTTGGCATAAAAAATAGAGCGTGTAATAAATTAAGTTTTAGTTTGCAAAATTAGCTAGAAAATTTGTTGCTCAGAAATTTTTCTAATTTATTAAGAATTTATCGCAGATTTTTCTAATCTTCGCAATAAGGTAAAGATAGATAATTCAAAATTGTATAAAAAAGGAAATTAAAAAAGGTTATTTTTATCTAAATTCTTGAGATAAAAATAATTTTATTTAATTTACTTTCATATCATTTTGAATTATCTATCCTTATCTCTGTTTTGTAAAAATACATTGAACTACTTAATAAAGATACCAGTCTCAAAAATGTCGCGAAAGCGATGAAACAGGTCACTGGATTTTCCAAATTTGTGGATTAAAGTATCACTCGTCTTTTATTTATATAATAAATTTGACCTTTACGCTGTTTTTGTGTAGGGCAGAAATAAAAATATATATAAATTGCTCAATTCATGCGAAATGCAAGACTCAGATAAAAATTATTGATTTAAATTTTAAGGAAGTTTTGCGATGATTTACACTCAGACAAATAAGCGAATAGACGAATTACAGCTCAAATAAAGTAAATTTAAACTAAATTAGATAACTGAAAATATATGGTAATATTAAATGGTTGAGAATTTATTCACAGGTGGATGCAGAATACATTTTTTGTTGTGAAATAGAACCAGAATCCAGGACAAGTCCTTTTTATTCCATCGTTATTTTCAGGTAAAAATCCGTTGAAAAGAAATTAAGTGGATACAAAAATATGTCAGTTCCGTAACTTAGAAAGTAGCAAATAAATACATCAATGGACAATAATTTTATTGATTATTTCTTTAACATTTCCAAGTCTGAAGGTGAAAAAAATCCGCGTGCTCCGGAGGGAGGTACTAGGAACACCCTACCTAAAATGATACAAATACGACGATAAAAGTATTAAAAAATCTCAGTATGATTGTTATGGCAGTGTATATTAAATGTATATGTATTAAATGTATATTAAAAATATTTTGAGTTTTCTGCAAAATTCAAATATTTTTTTTATTTTTAAAGATGCTATATGGTATCGCGCGTCTCTCTTTGTGACACGTTCAAGAACACTGATCTAAAATTTCAATACGTGTGAGCGCGGTGGTGCGGCGGGGAGTTGGGAGTGGGAATGCATGTAAAATGTAAAGCACGAAATCCAGTTTTTGTGGTTATGGCTGAAAATTTGGCCAACAAACAACAACAGCAAACCACCTCGCCGTTTCCTCGTAAGGGTAGGCAGAGAGGATAGAACGCCACAACACTCTATCTTTGCATACAGATCTCGCTTCCTCTACATTCATAGATCTTCTCATGCACGCGCGCCGATTATTCCGACTTTTGACATGTCCTGTAAGGTCTTTCTTGGTCTTTCTCAATTTCTACATCAATCAACATTTGCATTATTTATCTTTTGCGTAAAATGTAAACGTATAATTTTTTTTACGACTTAAATGTACCGTTTGTTTGCTCTATATTGAGGCTATATGTTGGTTCTATATGAAACTTTGAAGAGAATGCATTAAGTCAACAGTCTTTATATATTTCAAATATTTTTTAATATGGGTTTAAGATGTTGATTTCAAATTTTATTCTATGCGTTATGCCTAGAGTAAAGATTACTATTTTTAAATGTACCGAATTTCAAATAAAAGAAAACTGCGGGATAAATAATGCGTTGAAAGAATAAAAAAGCTTTAAATGCAATTATCTTGGAACTTATTTTAATAACTAGCATTCTGTCAGTAAAGTCTCGATATATCCTAATTTTCTTGATTTTGTCGCGAATGTTTATCTCAACCTTTCAAATTGTACGCATCTTGACAACTGTGCATCTATCGTTCACAGTTTTACATTCGCCTGAGAGATCGCATTTTGACTGCATTCAGTCAACTTTTATCTTTGTTTTTTCATTTTTATAATTGTAGAGCACCAAGACTCCATTGTGAACGGCTAATTTAATTAACTATGCGAAAATCTAAGAGGTGATCTTTCATTTGTAACACAACGAAAAAAAAAATTAAAGATCACAGTATGAAAATTCTACCCAAAAGTGTAGCTTTAATGGGCTTTTTATTACGAGGGTTTTTTACTTTGTGAATTTTATTTACATTTTTATTGAACAAATTTATATGAACGTTTATTAAGTGTTATTTTATTGTGTGTAATTTCACTCAACGCACTTCAATATAATATAAAATTATGAATACGGTGAATTGTGATATTTTATATGGTGGTATTATTTGTGATGGAGGGAATCCGATTAAATTAATATTTAGTCCATTTATCTGTTCATATTATGGTTTGGCATAAGGTAGTTTAATTATACGATGAGATAAAGCGTAATCTGAATATACTTTTTAGTCGGCCTCGTTGTCAAATGGTCAGCGCGTTTGCCTACCATATAAGAGATTAACATATTACAACAGAGATGAAAAACATTTAAGAGAAGGTAATATAGAAGTCCAGGCATCTACAGGGCTTATGACCTGTCAATGGCTGGTTTAAGTGGCCACTTTACACACTGTGTCACATTCACCATTCTGCCCATATTTGAACATCTATATTCCTTCGATTCTTTCATCTGTTGATGTTTGTGAAGTTAAAGAGCTGAAACCTTTATTTATGCGCGTGAGATTCATCTAATTGAATTATTTCACCTGCTTACTAGGCAACACCTGAAAATGTTATTTTTTTAATTCTTTTCTTCTTCATGGACCAGGTGGATTTATCAACAATATTTTGAGTTTGTCCAAATTTCTGTAGACAAGGACTGAATTCAACTCTCTGGGGAGCTGTTTATATTAACATATTACAACAGAGATGAAGAACATTCAAGAGAAGGTAATATAGAAGTCTAGGGGCTTTTGACCTGTCATTGGCTCGTTTAAGTGCCTGATGCCTGGACTTCTATATTAGCTTATCTTAAATGTTCTTCATCTCTGTTGTAATATGTTAATATAAACAGCTCCCCAGGGAGTTGAATTCAGTCCTTGTCTGCAAAAATTTGGGCAAACTCAAAATATTGTTCATATAAGAGATCCCTGCTTCAATTCCCGACAAGTTTGACATTAAACACATATTTTCAATTGTATTTTTTTATGATGATTTATTCTCTCTGGACTAACACCTGAAGCTTTAGATTGATCGTGTAATAAAAATGATCAGAATGCGCTACTGTTGGTATACCAATGCGGTGCCCTATACATCATTAGGTGCGGAATGGAAAATATTGATTGATATCGTATATTACTATTGCTATTTGCAAACAAACTTATTCTTAAAATTAATCACCGTAATGAAGTGAACGTGAGCACTCAATATTTCTCAAAATCTCCATCTAAGAACGGGCTGAGCCATGTTAGATGAAGACTATCCTAACTAGAGGACGCTCCGTATCAATTTTCTTATTTACTAGAATTATATTAAATATTTTTGCTTATTTTCGCAATAAATTTATAAAATGAGTCAAATAAAACATAAAATATACATATATGAACATATATTTAATTCATTTTATATGTACATATAAACACATTGTCACGATCTTAGAACAACGACGTACGTAATTTTATTCATCTTTACATAAGAGGAGCTTATTTTTTATTTATTTTTATACATTATATATCATAACTCGATGAGTACAACACTATACTATTTAAAACCTGGGTTAGGTACATGTATTTTATTTTTTACAAATCTGGAATAAAATGCGTTCATAAAACTTTTTCAAGATAAAATGTTTTTAAAAAAATATGTCGCATTTTTCGCACATGGGATAGAAAAAATATATAAAATGAAAATAGCTCTAGGTGTAAAAAAATAACCGTAACTTTAAAAGACTGTTATCAAATCTCAGGTAAAAAAAAAAGAAATTCAGTGGAGTTGTAGTGTAGTGGTTCCAGAACACGGATTTATAAAACGAAACATAATTCATTTACAAAAGAGAAGAACAGTTAAAATATTTTATTTACATTAGCTTCACTAAATTAAATATGTAAGTATATTTTACGCATCTGTCTAAATGGGTTGACTTCTGGAAAATTAAGTCCCTGGGGGCGCGCTCCATAAAACAACAAGGGGTTAATAATAATTACCTTCTGTCACCCTTATTTTGTCTGTCGTAAGTCTTGAGGTTTACTGCGAATTGTTTAATTTAAGACATTTTTATTTTTTAAAGAGATACAAAAAAATCATCATGATAACATTGCATCAAAGATTCCAAATAACGGAAGAGTCGAATTAAAAAAACATTCAGATACGGTTATCGTCATAATCATTATTTTTTAACCCAAACCCAGAAATAACTTGTTTAGGGAAATCAGTTTTTGATATTTTTAAGCTCCAGGAAATTAATTAAGTACAACACGTGATAAACTCTTTCAGAACTAAATTAATTTCCGTGGATATAAAATAAAATAAAATAAAAATATGTACGTGCAAAAGGAATCATATTTATAAAAATTATTGGTTTTTCAAAAATATTTTATTGAAATTCAATTACGTTTGTTTTAAGTAAACACTGTTTCTTTAACTGATTATAAATTGACATAGTTAATTAAATTCTGTTCAATTTATGTTTAAATTGTTTATTCAATCTGATTAATTAAATTGTAGTGAAACATGTTTAAAAGTTCCCTTAAATATAATTTAGACGCACGGCAAGAATAAGCTTCAAAACAAATAAACCAGTTAAAAGCCAGCTTTCAAACTTAAAACGAACTTTTTTGTGTAATGCCGATACCAGTATTAGCAGAAAAAATATGGACGTATTTAGGGATGCTAATAACTAAAAATTTAATGAAAACTTATGTTTGAAGTACAATCTTTGTCGTTATTATTTTTAATAATTATTTCACATTTTTTTACCGACTGGTTTTGAAGCTACACAAGCTGCCTTATCAAGATAAAATTAAGACTTTTTTTTATTTTTATTGAATAGGTCGTTTTTTAGTTTCATTGTGTACGAAAGTAAATTACTTATATTATTAATTATTATAGGTACATTAAATGAAACTCGTTGTTTTTCTATTGCAATCTACTTTTATATATGTTGTTAGTGTTATAACTGCTTTCCAAAAAAGACACAAGCTCTTTTGCCAGGAGAATGACTTACACTGTTATAGTTATTTAGTAGTTTGAAGTTTTATAATTTCGAATATACATGAGAAAAAATATGTAAACGAAATAAAAAGAAAAACAGAAAATAATGATACAGTAATACTAGTAATAAATATAATGCTATTTTTACTCGGGTACAAAAAATAACTCAATAAATCTTATCAACAACATTTTGAGTATGTCCAAATTTTTGTAGACAAGGACTGGATTCAACTTCCAGGGGAGATGTTTATATTAACATATTACAACAGGGATGAAGAACATTTAAGAGAAGGTAATATAGAAATAGAAGAACTCTTAAATGTTCTTCATCTCTGTTGTAATATGTTAATATAAACAGCTCCCCAGGAAATTGAATCCAGTCCTTGTCTACAAAAATTTGGACAAACTTAGAATATTGTTGATAAATCCACCTGGTTCATGAAGAAATATGGAAAGTGAAAAAATAAGATTTTCAGGCGTTGCCTAGGATGTTGGTGAAATAATTCAATTAGATGAATCTCACTCGCACAAATAAAAGTTTCAGCTCTTTAACTTCACAAACATCAACAGATGAAAGAATTGAAGGAATATAGATGTTCGAATATGGGCAGAATGGTGAATGTTACACAGTGTGTAAAGTGGCCATTTAAACCAGCCATTGACAGGTCATAAGCCCTGTAGATGCCTAGACTTCTATATTACCTTATCTTAAATGTTCTTCCTCTTTGTTGTAATATGTCAATAAATTTTAATTTGCATGCATATTTGAATAAACAGCTGGGCAGATAGTATTAGTACAGTTTTAATTTCGTTTTGTAATACATTTCAATTTTATTATTAAGTTGAATTTGCTAAACAAATACATTCGAAATTTTTTTGAAAATTCTTTTTTAAAAACCTTGACTCTTTATTTTCGTTTCTTTAACATAACACGTTTCAACGTTACATTTAATTGAGTTAATATAACGTATACTTACAAAAAATACATCAATTTGAATTTATTCGATGTTTTAAAAACATATTTATGATGACTCAAGAAATTTACCGCCTGCCAAAAGAGCAGAAGTTTCCTTTATCTACATATATACTCTGTACATAACTCGTGTGTAAGTATTTCCATGTAATGAATAAGGACCGTGTCTTGTGGTATCCAAGCTTCCTTTCCTTGTGTTCGGCTAGCCCATTTGTTAGCAGCAACAAGTTATTTAAGGCTGTATTTTTCATCCCTCCCTCCCTTGCCATTGTTCGTGAGCTTTATTCACTTCCGAAGATCGTGGCAGCCACTAGAAGCGACATTCCTTTCGTGAGCGGCACATTTTCACAAACTCTTCAGAATTGAGCTTTAATGTACCGTAAGCTCTTAAGCACCAAACGCCACGCTAGAAATGTGTGTCTTTGCTACTTATCTTTATGAGTACACATGTTTATTTTCGAGCTCTAGATAAAATGAGAATTTTACGTCTTTAACATTTGTAAGGTCAAATTTTTGTGTTAAAAACTCAAAACTACCAACTGAAAGTGTATTTTAATTAAATGTATTTTTATACATATTATTTAGACTGATGAATAGAATACATTTATTTAAATCTGTTAGAATACCAAATAAAATTGTTTTGTTTCTATTAAAATAATAAATAATTAAAAGAAGAACTTGCATTTTACGTTTACTGACATAAAAATGATTTTATGCATTATTTATAGCACGAAATCGGCGTGTTTAAAAAAATATTTTCATCGTCATAATTGTCCTATCTGCACCCAGTGGTTTATAGAGTACTGCATCAGTACTATAATTGCAACGCTTCTGAATCAATGTTGTAACATGAAAGGCAAGGTGATCAGTCTTACGCTTCAGGTTCTAGGCTAGGGACATTAAAATATTGCAAAGTATAACCACTTTAAAATCAATATTTTACACCTCCCCACTACCAGAAAATCGAACCAGGGACCTCAAGCATAGCAGGCATACTTACCACTACACTATTTGGCGGACTTATCTCCACTGGATTCCCTTTATTAAGATTTTTACCTGAGTAATCATTGAGTCAAAAACACTCGTTCCTGATTGTGGTTCTATTTCACAAACAGAACTGTATTTTTCATCCGCTCGGAAACAAAATCTTAGTTTCTCTTTCTGTTATCAATAGTTTTAATGGAAGTGATTTATATTTTTGGGTATAAATTGAAATCATGCTGATTGGCCGATGCAGCTTTTTTAAAGAACAATAGGTTGATTAAATTATTGTCAAACACTATGCATTATATTTGGAAGATTACTACTTTTTTTTATTCTTATAAGCGTTTTTTTTATATATATTTATTCTGCTCGTGTAAGAAAAGGTTTAATCGTATATATAGTTGTGATATATTTAGTTATAAAGGTGCTAAACTTGCTTTGTTTCTTTGTTGTTCTCAATATGTGTTATTTTCTAAATGTAAATATTATTTCGGTCCCGAATTGAACGTATTTTTCTTGTAAAATACTTTGTGTTATATGATTTATAAATAAAAAATTTTTTTTTTAAATATATTAACTGAAAACAATCCTTTAATTTTCAAATAAATAAATTCGCCGAAGAATAGAATAATGCAGAGAATCTCAGCAGATAAATGATCATTTCGAGAACATTCCTTCCAAGTTTTCCCCGCAATACAGCAAATTAACTCAGCCCGAAGTACAATACGGATCTTTATATGAGAGAAAAGGAAATCGACAAACGTGAATGATGATCTCTAAAGTTATCGCAACTAATCCAAACTCAAGCACAAAGGTTCAAATAATCTTCCTTTATTGTTCATTTAAAGAATGGCCCTTTTGAAGGACGCAATAGGCCAAATCGTCTGGGGCGATTCTAAAGAATCCCTTCTTCGCTAGAAGGTACTAGAGTTAGGTTTAATTAGCAACCTCTCCCTATAATTGGGCCATCCGTTTATTATCTACCCGCAAGGGTAACCTAACAATACAAGGGAGCTTGCCCACTACCCAGCTATGGTTTAATTCCAGTAATTACCAGTAATTAATGCCCTGGAAAAGGAATAACTTCCCTGAAAATCAAAGCATCAATAGAACGCCGATTGTGGGTTAATCCTTCTATGCATAATATTTGTACGGTGTTATCGGTATATAATATGAAATAATATGTACAGTATCAAATTCATAATCTATATTCTTAACAAACTCCTTTTGAAAATCCAATTTCATTTTGTTAAGTATCCCTCAAATTAATCTGTTAAAATATGAACAGGACGCATGAGTACTGAATGAAGCTTAATATTTAAATATGTGTTTGTTCTATTTATTTATATTTTTTTCTAGATGTTGTTAATTAATCATATGGAAATGTAAATACGTATTATGAACACTGGCAGCACTAAATGCCACGCAGTCCACCACACCAATTTAATTCACCACCAGCCGCTAGAAAACGAAAACCGGCGAAACCTTTTCTCCGTTAAGGCTGTAGTCTGATTAAATGCACGCAAAATAAGGAAATCATATGATTTTTCCATTTTAAAACTAATTTTAATTTTATTTTAATTTTAATTTAAGACTAAGTATTTTTTAATTTTAAGACTAAGTATTGAACTAAAATTTACTGTAATAATTTAAAGATAATAAATTAAACATGAAGCAAAGCAAATTTTCATTTTTTGTTTTCGAAAAAAACAAAAATTTTATATCACATTCATTTTTGTGAAATTATCCTATATTTCTACGTAAATTGTTGTTATATTTAATTTTTAACAATTTCTTATTAACATTTTTATGACCTTCATACCTGCCCTTATCGGTACCGGAGGCATAATTTTACGTAGAAATAAAGGAAAATGCCACAAAAACGTATGTGATTTAAAATGCTTGTATTTCTTTTCGAAAACAAAAAATAAAAATTTGCTTTGGCCATTTTCATATTCAATTTATTATCGTCAAATTATTTTTACAAATTTTAGTTTGATCTTAGTCTTTATTAAGATCCCGGATACCTAAGCTTAGTCTAAATTTGAAATTGGGTAATCTGCCCGTCTAAGAGTAATTATATTTTAGTTACATAAAACTTTTAAGTACATTTTTCAACCGAAATACCTTTAAAAAATATTGTTTTTCTCTAATTTATGTTTTTTTATTCATTTATTATTGCGCGATCAAAAAATAACAACAGTTTAAAAACGGCGAAATCGTATGATTTCCTCATTTTGCGTGCGTTTTACCAGAATACAGCCTTAAGCGCTGATACTAAACGTGAAAAGCTCGACATTTTCGTGAATTCAACTCATTTTGTTACAACCGCTAAATTCATCCAATATTTTCTATGTTTCTAACTATCACATTTGAAGATCTGTTATAATTAGGTAAGTTCTAAAATAACTAATAACCTACATTCAAATGTAAGAGAATCTTTCATTCGAATACACGCAAATAAGACAACAAAACTCATGGTAAAGCATATTTTAATAAAATCGTTTTTACACGAAAAATTTTCACTACAGTACATAAATAAATATTGATATATGCTTGTCCTTAAATGAGTTTATCTAAAAACTCATTGGTGAATGTTATACAAAACTATGGATAATAATATGTTATCTAAATAGAAAAAAATAATTTATTGGTCCTAAGAAGCCCTCTTTTGATTTATATGTATTCTTAAAAATATGTTCATTATTCTGACAAATGTCAGTAAATAGTTATATACAATTTAACCAGTTACCAATGTTTACTGGTTTTGAGAGGTACTTGTCTTTTTGTCAGGATAGTTTAATTATTTATTTATTATGTTATATACGTAAAAGGTGGTCTGATGACATAAGACTAGTTGCAGGAAGTGGTCGGATGCGGTTGGCTCAGGATAGGGAAATATGGAGACTAAAGGGGGAGGCCTATGTTCAACATTGGACAAGAGACGGCTGATGATGATGATGATGATGATACGTCCTAAGCCAATTCAGCAGTTACATGAAGAAACATATAAACTAGAAACTGAACAAAAATAATATAAAACTATATGGCAAAGACAAACACGGATTATAAAATAATGGTTTACAATATGTTGATTCGTAATTACGATAACCATATAAGATTTCGAGCTTAAACATGCTAATTTATTTTCATCCCACACTGTTAAAGTGGCAAAGAGATCTACAAAAGCCGGAAGGTCTACCCCAAAGAATTTCAAGTTGTGTGACGAATTGACTGATCTACACATTTTGGACATTGGGACATAAAAATAAAAGTTACTCCTAGAAGATTTAATAAATGGCCGATTTTGACTTCTGGCCACATGGTTGGAAACATTAAAAGAAATTCATTGCATTAAGTATTTTGATCCTGCATGTAAAGTCAGTCTCAGTTCTGCGAATTTTTACACTAACACGGAAATCCCAGTAAGTTGTTAAATGTATCGACTCAGTTTATGGTCAGTGAGGTATTCACATAGAAAATAAAAAAAATACACAATATTGAAACAACAGTTTTTTGGGTTTGACCACAAAGTTAATGCTTAAAATAATTTTAATTACTGTTTATTTTATTTAAAATTTTTCCTTTTAAAATTCATTTTCCACAAAGGGTAGAATACAATCTCTAATGGCTTATTTTGTTTGATTTTAATTTATTTATTTATTAAAAGAAAACCACTGCTATTATGAAAAATAAAAACAACAATATTTGCAAATAAATCAATAATATTTTGAGTTTGTCCAAATTTTTGTAGACAAGGACTGGATTCAACTCCCTGGGGAGCTGTTTATATTAACATATTACAACAGAGATGAAGAACATTTAAAAGAAGGTAATATAGAAGTCTAGGCATCTACAGGGCTGATGACCTGTCAATGGCTGGTTTAAGTAGCCACTTGTTATGTGAGTCGATTTATTCTTCAATAAAAATATTCCATTTATAGTTCGTGGGTGAATAAATCCCATTTTATATTTACAATAACCATGAATCAGAGGTGAAAATATTGCATTCAATATCAGAGTGAGTGAATTTGATTTCCGTTCGATGTTATATTTTACGATTGAAAGTATTCTTCATACAGACACTGGACAAAAAAAAGATAAAATATTAAAGGAGTTGTACCAAATATGGCATATGTTCATAATATGAGATGGCGGTGTTTTTCAAAAATTAAGCAAGAACGCCCTCTATAACCCAGCGTACCCACTTTCCCGTGGACCAACCAAATAAATTATTATTAGTTTCAGGTCCAAGGTTAAAATTTGATTGCGGTGTGGATGAAGGCATATCACTCAAAGACATAATAAAAATATTCTCAAAACGAATCACGAATTTCAGATCCTTTATCTGTTTCCTTGTTTTCAAAATATAAGGCTCGAGGATAGGCCGCGTGGGAGCGCTTGTTATCAATGTATGTCCAAAAATATTTAGGGTTGTGTCTTATATTATTTTCCGCGTATTTAAAGTATTTTTTTTAGCATTTCCTCGACAAATTACTCTCTCTTGATGTCTCAAGAGAGCAAATGTAGCATAATCCGAGTAGTTAGAGATTTTTGAATATTTTTTGTGCTACTTATTTTTTTCTTTGCTGATTTTAACCTTTCCCTTACTGTTCTAAAAACATCTATGCGTTGCGATGCTGTATAGTCACTGCACATGCAAAAAATTAGAGATTTTAAATCGTAAAAGTGTTATATTCATCGACAGTTGCTTCAATTATTTATATTTGAAGTGAAAAGTGATCATATTTTTAATCTTATTGCTAAAAACTTGAAAGAAATATAAATTTAGGCCTTCAATGCGAGCAAAAAAACCACCTCCAACAAAAGCCGGGAAGCTACTAACGCAGCTAACGGGCGTCTGGGAGAAGTACACGAAACTTTGCTGTTTGCGCGTCAGATGCATAAAAATTGTGTCTCTCGCTCCCAAATTTATTTATTAATTCTTTGACAATGTTTGTTTGTTTGTATTTATTATATTAAAGTCAGCTTTTCTGAATCGGAAAGCTTTTCTTGAATTGGATTTTAAGCAGCTCTGGTTTACAAAGTAAAAAATAATTCATAGAGTTTTTTTATTGGTATCCTCAGCTACTAGCCGAGTGTCACAATGTGAGATTTTGAGATCTGTGTTGCTCAATACAAAGTCCATAATACCCATATTTTGATTATGCAAATTGTTTATCAGTGAAAAAAAACATGGAAAAATCTAAAAATTGTTCGCATTAAAATCAGTATTGAGTTTGGTCTACACCTAGGCTATTTGGGTAAAGGATCCAGTTTATACCGATAAGGTTGTATTCCCCTAAAGTAACAAATGTCTCATAATGATTATTAATTATAACTTCTGCACTTTTATCTAAATATGTTCAAAGCGAATTCGATAAATATCTGCCAGGAGGAATATAACAGACACAAATATTTGTAGTCAGATCCTTAACTCATAAAGTTATCCGTCAATCTTCAGATGAAGAGGACCTAATTTATTGTATTTTAAAGGCGTATACTGTTTTTATAGCAATTAAAACCCCCCCACCCCGATTTTTCCTAGTAGTTTGAAAATCTTTTTCTCGACGATATATGATATAACGTTTATCAAAGTGCATACCTTAAAAAAAAGGGGTCGGTTAACCATGTTTCAGTTACACATATAACATCAAAATTTTGTATAATAACATTATACAGAAAATTTTAGAGTTTAGTTCTCATTCCGCGACAATTTTAATAATACATGTTTAGTTTATTAATATTTTGTGTTTAGAATATTAAAAATATGTAACGAATAAATCAAAACATAAACATACTATAAATAAATGATCTAACACACCAGTGAGCCAATGCAAATTAAAATAATATTGATTTAGTACTAAATTCGTCAAATGGCAGCCTACATGCAAATACAAAACTAGGTAACCAATGATAAAAATAAACAAACGTAATACTGTATGCTTCCGACTTGTCGGAATGTTAATTACTCATTTTTTCTAACATTCGAGCATTTTTTACTCAGTAAAATAAAAACTTTTTATATTTTCACCGATTCCGAACTTTTTTCCAAAGATTCTTACAAAAAGGTGTAAGGTGATCATTCATATAGATTTGACGTGAAGGACCTGGGATGTAAATCTTATTTGTAGTGATTTCTTTGTTTGCCCTAACTTTTTCCAAGTGATATTTTTTCTGTGTTTGTTTAAATGTAATTATTTATTTTTCATTCAATTAAAATAACACTTGTTTGAATGAACTTATTAAGACTTTTTAGGCTGTGTCCGTGTCAAGCCATAATAATTAACAATAAAAAATACGCAGTGAAACTAATTAAATTAAATTATATATAAATATCACTATTTTATTCCTAGGTATATTTTTAATGCTTTTATTCTTATGAGATACTCTGTGCACGCATGCGATGCAATTAATTATTAGAAATCACTCTGCTGTTGTTTAGCTGATTTTTTTAAATAATGTAAGTAGATCTTCCCCATTGGACTCCATTTATCTCCAAGTTAGAGATTCGTGCCTGCTGATCTCTTTCGTATATGTTTTCCTTCAAAACTTGGATATTTTGTTTCGGTCTCTTATGACTCTCTTTGACCTGCTGCACTTCCACGAACCTTTCCTCAAATTTATTAATATTTTTAAAGACATTTTAAATTCAAAAAACTCCTGAACCAAAAATGTTTCATATCAGTTATTTGGAAATCATTTTTTTTCTATAATGGTATTCTTTTAATTCAAAAATCTTTTCTCTAAGTGCAATGTATCAGGATAATGTTTAATATCTTTTACACCCTTATTTTGATATGTTAGGTATATGTGTGTGTATATTTGTTTGTATATATATGTGTGGGTGTATGTATGTATGTTTGTATTTATATAATATTTCTATTTGTTTTTAGTTTTTTATAAATGCAATATTTTTATTTAATTTTTAATATGTATATCCTTTAATTTTTTAGATAAAATAATTGGTTTGAGATCCCTAAAACATTATATACACAACCAGTCATACTTGCTACCTAGATAGGTTCATGCTCATTTGGTTGCACATAGGAAGTGGGTACTACTGACTTTACACCAATAACCGATAAATCAGAGATTCAGTCTGTTTGTATAATATACTCAAATAAAATTCTTATTTTTGCTCAATTTGTGTCTTATTTTTACTAAATTTGTGTGCTTTAGGATTTTTGCCTGTAATATAAATACTATGTTAGATTTACAAACCTAAAATGCGTATCTTATTTTCTACTTTTCTTCTATACTTTACTGTTTTACTACAAACCTTTTATTCTTTTTTTTACTATACATTACTTTTTTTGAGTTAAACTCAAATAATTAACTTTATTTTCTTTCTATTATATTTAACTTTGTATTCAACTTTAATTTTGTACAAATTGACAATGGCTGTTAGTCATAATAATAAAACCCATGCTTTATACGGAGCTACTGTTGTAGGAGTTGAGCTGGAAGACAAGTTGGAAGAGTTCGAGCGTGTTGATATGGTTTTCTCTTTCGCTCTGCAACTGCGTTTGTCACTTCCACTACCACTTGCCTTGTTCCCACCAAGTAGTGCATATGGCACGTATTTGTGCTTCAATCGAAATGTATCTTGGTCATTTTTTGGGTAAAGGCAAGTTGATCAGTTTCATGTCTCAGATGGAATCCAGAGCTGTACAACCGATCCTTTGATTCCTGAACATAGATTTAGTAGAGTCTAAAAACATTTTCTTTTTGAATTCTGTTACTTAAAGCTTGAAAATAAATTTATGTGTTTTTCTTGTTTTTTTTTTTAATACGGTCAGGGAATTATTTTTTGATTTTTTATTAATTAATATAATTACAAAAAATTATACTTTTTTTCTATTACAATTTACTTATATATTTTAAGTTGATCTTAAAACTGTTACTTTCTTGCTTAAAGCAACACTGAACTTCCTCATTGCAAGCGCAAACCGAAACCTTTGATACACATTTGTTGTTCAAGTAAAAACCAAATCAAAAATTCGTAACGTTTTTGTTTTACTCATTTTTAAATACTTTTTTATTTATCATGTTACTGAAAATATTTTTACTGATCCGCTGTTTAATAATGCATATTACTGTTGCAAGTTTTGTTTTATTTTCAATTTTTGTTATATTAATTTTAACATTTTTAGCACCGGCCGAATACAAATAGAATTTACCTTGTGCCCGGCCTATTTTTGTGAAATTTTATGCTTAGTGAAGGGTTTCTTAAAAGGGTCATAATTATGAAAATACTGGATTAAAACAATTAAAACTTCTCATATTTTTTTTTAAAAATCAATTAGTCATTTAAGTATGATAATTTTGCCAACATTGACCTTTATGGAGAGCCACGTTGCAATGTTTGCACCTATATAGGGTCTCACTCCTTTTTTGTAATTTGTATCCAGGAGCTGTGTAAACATGTGAATATAATAACCACGCATTGTGTCCCAGGCCTGTGTTTGCACGTATTGTTATAGTTGGATAATTTATATGGCGCTATTTTTATGAAAATCAGCTCAAGGTAGTTTACCAACAGCGAAAAAGTACTAATTAAAGTCACTAGATGTCAATAAAACGCACTTTTTTGGACAGCTGGTAAACGACGTTAAAACACGGGACCGGGACAAAGCGTGGTTATATAATCACGTGTTTACACGACTCCGGGATACAAAGTGTTAATTTATATTCATTTTAAAATTGCTTAAGGTATAAATGATTTTTCTGTCTTGTTTTCTGTAATATTGTTTTGCAGACTTTTAACATTTGTAAATATTGTATATTTCTGGCTAATATTACTAAGAATGGTAAAAACCATAAAAAAAAAAAATTTAAAAAATCGCTGTTTTACTTTTATTCTTTCAAAAAAACATGTGTATGTTTCTAGTAATAGTATGTTTCTGAAACCCTTATTCGCAGTATATTAAAAATTAAGACCGGTGAATAAATTTCTGATCCTTCAATTGAAAAGCATTACGTATCGTATACATTTCTGGAAGCTGAATCGTATGAATAGATTGTTAGAAAAGTCATCGGATAATGCGGCACACAATAGACTGCATAAAGCTCAAACTTGACATATCAAATGTTCACGAAAGTTGGATGGAAATTCCTCAAAATGTTTTACCTTAAATAATTATTTGTATTATTTCGAAACCGTATATAATATTCATCCCGTAGAACTGTACCCACACTTATTGTGAGGGTGTCTGCGTGTGTGTTTATGTGTTTGAGAAACGAAAACATATGGAAGAAAATTAAATATACATAATGTTCAAACAAATTATAAATAAACAGAATTTCTTGTACAAAATGATAATTAGAAAACTCTCATTTTGAATTTGTATGTTTTCCAATCTCTCACTTTTGACATATTACAACAGAGCTGGAGAACATTTTAGAGATACTAAAATGGAAGTCTTGGTATGTAGAGAGTAAATGACCGGTCACGGTATGGTTAATGTGGCCATTTTCGTCGCCTATATTCCAACATTTACATTTCTACTATTCATCCATTTTTTGATTTGTGAAGTCAAAAAAATTCAAGACTTTTTTGATATAGATGAATATCATGTGACTGAATTATTTCACCTACTAAACAGCGCCTGAAACAATTTTTTTTTGCTTCTTCTTTTACCAGTTGGTTTAATCAATAATATTTTGAGTTCGGAGGACTTCTATATAACCTTCTCTATAACGTTCTCCATTTTTGCTGAAAATTGTTTATATTAACAACTCCCTAGGCCACTGACGACGAACCTATGACCCGCGGGTCGGACATTGACTCACGCAGGATTTTTAAATGACCAACGCGTTGGTTTTCATAAAACTGTTTTTTTTATATAATAAAAGAGAAAACAGACAATCAAAAATACAAAAAAAAAGAATGTACATACAATGCCGAATTAATAAAATAATATTTCTATGTGGACATTTGCTAGCTGATTTTTTAACGTATCTCTGCACCTGTGTATGACGTATACGGTCGTAAAGCGTCGTGTTCCATCATATGGTCGCGAAGCGTGTATGACTAATGAAACTTAGTCGAAAACTTGACTTGACTATCCTCTCCCTCTCTTATCAAGTGACGCCACTGACTGAGTGACCCGCGAGCTAGCACTAAAAAAATAATCAACACAGTGAAACTCACTTCGGTTCGCCGTCACTGCCCTGAATGTGAAATCTTGGTTTATGTCCGTAAAAATTTAGAAAAACTAAAAAATATTAATGTAATATAGAATTAAACAAATCGTGGGAAGATTCTGCCCAAATTTAGTACAAATTGCCGGTAAATATATTTAAGATCGATGCTCGTATAAAACTGAGGGTGAAGAAAGTACGTTCTACTGTCCTTTCCTTCAAATTATACTTTGCACATAAGGTGAGGTTGTACATTCCTCACCTGAGTTTTGACTCCGAATCCGAGACGTGTAACGGGTGCTATAGTCACTTTTTATTTTTGATGATGCTCCAAAAGTTATGGTCGATCTTGTCCGTGTTCTAGGAATACCTTTAAATAGAAACCTTGTACCAAATCTTACTGGTTATCTTGCATTTAAGAAACACTGCAATTAGAATACCAATTCAACGCTCTATGCATTACTGGCTGCAAATAGGCAATTGATGATGATGATGAGGCCAAAACCAAGTTGTTACTATTTGATTTTTAAATACAAAGGTTGCAAATGCAGTCCTTTTTAAGTCTGTGCTAGAGCTTTCTTGCTTTTTGCGGACGACAGAAGCTAGGGTTAGTTTCTCTAGTATTGGTCGGTAAGGCAATTGTTGACTGACCGCTTCGCATCACAAAAGACACAATTACTCGTCGCTAGGAGTTGTTTGGACAAGGTATGGCCCGGCCTGAGCGACGGACCCACGACGCAGGTCTTCGTATTTATCTACTCGGTAAATAATGTATTCTGAAACTATATCTCTTTGAAATGCCAACTTCATGAAAGCCTCACGTTCTGTACAAGTTAAAATCAGACCCCTTATTTGTGGCGCTCACGGCTGACATAAAACATGGAAGTATATTTATTTTATTTATAAATTATTTGATTTTAACAGAAATAACTTTTAAACTTTGTTGACTTTTTATTATTCATATTTTAATATTTGTTTTAAGAATACAACACCCATAACAAAACATGGAATATTTACGAATACGCTCAAGTTATTTATAGGTAAAAAAGGATCCAAAATAAAAATGTATGAGTGGATTAAAGTTTTATTTTAAAAAATAAATACAAGAGTTTACAATGTAACAAAGTAATGTTCTTCACTTGTTAAAATATATAGTATTTGCACCATTATGCACCTATACTACCGTCAAAAGCAAAGAGGCAGATTTTAAGCAAAATCGCAATATAAGGTAATGTTCTACAAAAACCACTACACCATGCGTCTTGACCACTACACCACTGCCTCCGTGGTGTAGTGGTCAAGACGCTCGACTCACGCACGGAAGGTTCCGGGTTCGATTCCCGGTGAGAACACAAAAATTAAAATGTGATTTTTCTCAAGCCTGGGTGTTCCGTGATGTTATTCACCACTGGCCTGTTGTGGCGAAAAAATAAATGCAAAAATAAATGTAAAAAAAATTCGAATCATTCAATGTCAAGCTAAGAGCGATAAAAAAAAATATTATGAAAAACGATAACATGTTTTAAGGAATAACACAGTATCAAGAGATTCAGCAAAAACACAGTGTTAATATAACACACACTAGTTTTATATGATTGTGATTACTTACAGTTTTTAATAATTAGCGTAAAATTAATAAAAATCAAAAAGCGTCATATATCGAAAAGCGTCACACACTCAAAATACGACTGTGTCAAATAACTGGCTTTTTGCTTATGACGGACTTTAATATTATTAAACAGCAAAAATTGTTTTTAGTTTGTAAGGAAACTTTGTATAATTTTTATGTTAAATTTGATGATGTCCTAATAAGACTAAACGCGTCCATTGTATATATTTTAAAAAATAAAAGTCGAATTCAATCCCATTGGATTATTTTATTTTGAATACATTACCAATAACAACATTAAAATTCTACCAACCAAATGCATTCACAATAAATAAACAAAACATGTATTGTAGATTTCTACACAGTCAAAAAAAAAACATTTGAGTAGGGTGACTCCATATCACTCTTTTGTCGGATATTTTCATTCAATCCATATTTCAATTACACAAATCATCGCTTAAGTTCATTGTTTTCCAACAGACCATTTTTAACGCAATAAAGATAAGTGTGCAGGAGAGACAGTATTTATTTATAAAATGAAAAATGTTTAAGGGGTTTCTTAATAAAGGTTGTCTTAAGTTGTGGTCATTATTTATGCCTCTTTCGTAAAAAAACTTAAAAATTCTATTTTTGCAGATTTTTGTTTTGGTCTGTTAGACAAAAACGAACTGACGCGAAGAAATGGTACCAAAAACTTATGTACAGCAGTGAAAGTGAAAGCACCCTCTCCAAATACTAGGAAAAAGTTGGTCTTCTTATCAGTTTTCTTCATAATAAAAAAAAAACCTATCAATAAATGAATTGCTTTTTAAAATTTTTAATTTCGTGAACCGCTATTTCACTAACTCTACCACTTTCATTGTGATTTTGGCAAATCGTGTGAGGGGCTAATGTCGGAAATTGTTATTCATCCTCACAAATGGTTGCAAAAACTTACTGCAGCGCAAAACCACCTTTAAAAAAAAGTCACCACCTTCTTAGAATCAAATCCATGACCGCAAGCATGGTTGGAAAACGAACGAACTACTAAACCACGCGACAGATTAATCTCCTCTTGATTTTCCTTTTTGGGATTTTAAAGTGTACCTTCGCTTAGAAAATACTAAGTGCTTGGCCAAAGTGTCGAAGCGTGACCTGGTTATTTGAGCATTAATTATAGTTAAAAATCAAAAGTACATAGTTGAAGTATTCTTTTGTTATGCAAAAAAGTTCTTGTTTTTAAAACTGTTACTTTAACATTCGATTTTAACTATTACTAATATAATCAAACAACCTGGCCTACAACGTGTCCAAGGTACTCGTATTTCAAACATGAAATGGTATTCATCATTCTATGGGGACGCAGAAAAACACATGAAGATCCTAATATCAAAGTCGGATAATCGCCATTTTTTTAAAATAGGTTTTTTGATTGGTAACAATCGGAAAAATGATTTTCTTGACAGAAAACTAAAAATGCAAATTGAAAATGGGTATTTGGAGTAGAAATTAAGGTTTATAATATGCACCTATATTAAAACTGGACATTTTTTACTCCATCTTTGCATCAAATGCGGACATTCCATACATTATGGGCGCTCAAGTGTCATGGCGGCCGTTATTTGGCTTCTTTTGACAGTTCAAAATCAACCGCCGAAATGGGAGCGTCTTGGTCATTTTAACAGTTTAGGTAGTACTATGTAGTAAAAGTAAAAAAAATAAAATATTTTATCTAATGAACATGAACCCCCTTTTATCATTATTTTATGAATCTTGACCGTAGTGAACATCCTTTTTAAAAACGGACAATTGTAGTTCTATGGGTTTCAAAAATGGAAAAATATATTTTCAAACCGTGTTTTTTTATTTAAATAAAACATGTCTTAGATATTTGAGGCGCACAACATGAATCTCTGCCCACTTATTTTATGAAGGTATATAAAAGTATTTAATATTGGTTTCTTGAATATTCGAAACCGAAAATCATCTCCACTGAAAAATTCTAAAAATGTTAACTGTCCTATTTTGATACTAGGTTCCTCAAATACATGTGTATAGATTTAAAAAAATATATTTTAATTATCCAGCAAAATAAATACAAATATTCACAAAAACTTATTTATGTACATTTTTTTATTATTTGTAAGTATTATGTATATATTTTATATGTTACAATTTTACCTCAATTTTGACTCATCTACCAATAAAAAATATCATAAATTATCTTTGATCTCAACATTCACTAAATGCATTATTTGATTTTATCGAATAAAATGGTAGAAGACTTCCACTCCAAGCCATTTGATTAGGAACTAAAAGATAGTATTCTGTTCACATGGGGTAGGCTTTACTTCCAAATACAAATATGTCTGGCGGAAGTGGTCTCCGACAGGTCACTGACTTTGAACTTCCGGTCCGTGCTAAGCGGATATTTAAAAAAGTGTCCGTTTTCAAATATATGTAGGCATAACAGATTTTTTGCATTTCCGATAAACTATTGATGAATGTGCTGGAAATATTACAGAAACGTGATATGAATATAAATTCAATGAAAATATTTGCACCAAAAAACGCAATCCAACAAATGCTCATTGCATTTTAGGTATCAGTAATGAACTGTTTTTATTTTAAAACAATATTTTGAGTTTGTCCTAAGTTTTTCGGACGAGAACTGGAGGAGCCATCGATATCAATATATTTTATTTTTATTTTTATATGGGAGTTGCTTTATTATTTACCTTGCTTATAATATACCAGGTTTATATTTCAAAAAGTGGATTTTTCTGCAATTAAATATCTTAAAATTTATCTAAACTATTGGGATCAGGAGGGATATATTAAATATCAATATATTGCAACAGATATGATGAACATTTTATAGAAGGGAATGTAGGAGTCTAGAATTAAACGGGGCTTATGACCTGTCATTGGCTGGCTTAAGTGGCCAATGCTCACTGTGCAAAATTTACCATTCTGCCTACGTTTGAATATCGATATTCTTTCAATTCTTCTATTTTGAAGAAATGTAGATGTTCAAACATATGCTGAATGGTGAATATTACATCAATGATAGGTCCTGATCCTTGTAGATGCTTAGACTTCTATATTTCCTTCTCTTAAATTTACTTCATCTCTGTTGTTGTATGTTAATATTAACAACTCCCTAGGGGTTGAATCCAGTCCCTATCTATAAAAATTTGGACAAAAGAAAAAACATTGTCGATTTTACTATGTGCAATCAACATATTCTGTTTTGCACACAATTGCTAAAAGCAAAAGTGTATATACGTGTATATATTTAATAAATGTTGTTATTCGCTTATCGCAAAATAAGTTTTTATCCCAAATTTACTGAAAAAATATTACATTAAATTTTGTGCGATTTTAAAATAAGTAAAAGTTTACGATGAGAAAATTGTGGATTAAAAAAAACGGTTAATAGACTATCAAACTAAGCCAAAATTAAAAAAAATATATATCTACCGTATTATCATCGTCATGATTTTTTAGTGCCGTGATTTTGAAATAATTCCGCTACTGACGTCACAAGTACTAGTCAGTGCGTTCTGGTGATTGGTTAGTTGCCTTTTCGGAACCCGGAAATCTATCACAGCTCTGTATCATAGATTCATTTGGAAAAACATGTAACGTATTTTATAGTGGTTAATATTTTTTTTTCGTACATTTTCGAAATACTTTCGAGAGGTTAAATGCTCAAATTATTACCGCGTGTGAGACAATTTTTTTAAATCCAATTTTCCGTAACACTGAAATTCCTCATCGTATTGAAAGTGTGGCTATTATATTACGTTTATTTATCTTCCAATTACTTATGCCTTTTTCATTCGTAACATTAAAAATTGAATTGGAAAACAGAACACCGATTTAATTATTTGCATTCTTCTATTTTTCCCTTCCACAGTAGGAAAATACGGGAAATAGAAGTAAGGCGATACAATGAAAAAGGCCAGTTAATTGCTCCCCGTGACCACAATATTCTGCAGGGAAGGTAAATGAGCCCTCTGTTTACTTGTTCAAGGATCGTGTACCAGACTATAAAAAACAACCTCCGCTAATATAAACTATAACGGCGTCCATTGTTCATATTTCAAACAGCATTTCGCATGAAAAAACAAATAGTTCGGAGATTTAATGAAAGATAGTATTTATACCACGAGATTTATTCACAAACAAAATCGCACTGGTCAATTGTTTTGTTTCTGCAAGAAAAATTAGTATAAGTTGAATATTCAGGTGAGTTCTTATTGTTTTATTTTTTTATTCATAAATTAAACGCGCAGAGGGTTTTTATAATATACGAGTATGTTTTTTTATATATAATAGATTACGACAATTTTTTGCTTATATAATTTTATATTATTTGGTTGGCTTGACGATATTGCTTTTATAATACCGAAATAAAATAAAAATTAATACACACACATATTTATATGAACATTTATAGTAAAGTACATTCATCAATGTAATAATTAAATAGCAAAAGCGTGATTAATTTAAAAACAGTTCTTGTTGATAACGTATTATGGTATACTTTACATATTTTTTAATGTAATGAAAGTAGGCGAAGTATTAAATATATCTATAGGATCGTTCAATTTATTAGCATTTATATGAAATCGCACGAACGCGAAGGTAAATTTGTTAAAAAATATTTTGCCTGGAAAGTACATCTAAGTCTGGTGGTCTTAAATGAAATCCTTAAGTTTATTTATTTACCAAGCATGGACAATGTATAACACTATTCACAAAATTGTGTACTTTCTTTTTCATAATCAATGTGATAACTAATATTCTCAATTTAACCCCTAAAATTCATTTGCAGCAAGCACCTGCATCTCCATGTACAAGGTTTGATAAAAAAAGCACAGAATATTTGAATACGTAATTATTTAAGAACCCCTTTTTTCCTTAGATTACACAAACATGTTACTTGGTTTTTGACAGACAAACGCATTTTGGTGTATTTAGCCCATTTCCTTGCCTCTTATGACTTTTTTCCTGTTGTTAAAAGTGAAGAGAACTATTAAAAGACCACGTTTTAATAAATAAATATATTTTTTTTTTGTAAAATTGTGTATCACGATTCTAAGCGGCATTTTTTAAATGATCCTTTGGTTTGAAGTTTTTACTAGTAGAATTTCATCAACGTACTCTTGGCGAGGTCATCTTTTATGGATAATGCACAGTACCATTCCCTTTCAAACTATGCGGGAGTTTTACATGGCGCAAAATGTGGTAAGGTTTTTGAGCTCATAGAAGTTACTTTTAATTTAAAATAAGTAACAAACGGTGCTTCAAATCGGAAACAAAAACTCTCACTGAAATCGGCTATATCTTCAATTGTGACCTCCACCATTGTAATACACGACCGAGTCACAAATTACACTATTGAGGAATATATCAGATTTTGTGCGTAAATCTCGCACATTTTGAAAATAAATATTAAAAAAAGACTCCATAATTGATAAAAATAAATTTACAATAGTAATATAACATCTTAAAATTAATTTTAGCAACAATATCGATCATGATGGTACATAATAAAAATATTGTGAGTTTGGACCATGTTTCTCGAGATGCGATCATATAACATAATAATATACTCCTCATTATTTAGACAAACTCAGGAAGGAATAGTGATTCTATAATATTTGCATGTGTATTTGTGTGAATTAATTTAATGTTGAAATAATTCCCAATTTAGAAAGGTACTAACATAAATGCAGTAAGCCACAGATTCAGACAAGTTATAGTGTTGCTTGTACGTCGCTTAATAGATATGTATGTATATACGTATGATTTAATAATAATAATAAGTTTTTCTGAGTTATTATGCCGTGTGTCGTACGTACTCTTTGTCCATGTTTCGGATTGCATTACAGCGTCCATCATCAGGGTTGATGTTTGGGTAGGTAGATATGTAACATTTAGGATTTGTAAAGTCTCGCAGCCGTTGCTGTCTACAACTTGGTACACAAACAACAATAACCCTGATGATTAGCGCTGTAATGCGATCCGAAACGCTGTAATGATCAGTAAAGAGTACGAACGACACGAAGCATAATAACCCGTAAAAAACTTTTTGTGCATCTGCATGGCTGTGAAAATCTAAGAAGTTTAATTACTTTTGATTGTTTATTCGTTTTTTTGACCCATCTTAAACAAATTAGATGATTTGAAAAAAATATGTATACTCATACAGGCAAAATTATGATGAATCTTACACCGTATCAATCAAAATCATTAAAACCTACTAGTTTCCAAAAATAAACGAAACATCCACTTTTATTGAATTCTATATTATTTTTTTCCAAAATTAAAGAGACCCTTTAGAATTTTACACGATACACAAAAACCAGTTTTTCGTAAGTATTAACAACACCTCATGCAATGTTACGTCTATCCGGCTCCGATGTTTCTATCAGACATTAAAAAAAGCTTGTTTGAGTTTGACAGAAAATAATTATTCATATTCATATTGGGCTATTTTGCGCCCTTAAATACGAAATCTTTTTTACGACTACTCGTTCACCAGTGATTTTTGAAATGCAAGATAAGACCTTATAAAATAAAATCAATACCCAATAAGTAACCTAATTTATAAAAATATACATTCATACATTCATCTACATAATAAAATTCCACTACACTGTAACTGCGATATTATTCAATTTGAAAGTCAATATAAATATTTAGGAATATATATAGATGTAAATTTTAAATGGAATTGTCAAATATCTAACCTTTGTGATCGATTGCGGACTCTAGTTAGTACTTTTTATAAGTTATCGTTTATTCTGCCTAAAAGTACACTCAGAATTATTTATTTTTCCTTGGTGGAGGCTATTCTAAGATATGGTATCAAAGCATGGGGTCACTCAACAATCACAAACATAAAAATGATACAGAGTTTACAGCGTTCCATCGTTAAAAAAATAGTCTCTAATGATATTTACAAAATAAGGAGTAACAAATGTGTATTATATAAATATATTAAGGCGCTGCCGGTTCGAGGAATTCTGTGGCTCTGTATCATTTTGGAACAAAGAAAAAGTGATGAATTCAAAAATTTATTGGAACATGGTTATAACACAAGATTTACACAAAATGATGGTTTAGTGATTCCAAAGACAAGAAACAAATATGGGACAAGAACTTTAAAATATGTGGTTCCAGTTATGTTCAATTTGTTACCAAACAATCTGAGAAATGGCACTACCAAAAGTGACAAGGGCAAAATAATAGACTGGCTATTTGATCAGGAGTTTATATATTAAAAAAATTGAATATTTGTAAATATAGATATATGTAAAATAGAATTTATAACTAAGTAATATTTTCATGGATGTTTGTGTGTGTATATGTATGTTCACATGTATGTATGTATGTATGTATGTGTATATATGTGTATATATGTAAGTATGGATATGTATGTGTGCATGTACGGGTATAAATATGTATGGATATGGATGAGGATGATATATAGATATAGACTTACATATAGATATAGATATAGATATGGATATGTTAATAAATAATGTTTTTAATAAAATGCTTTGTGCCTATTAAATATGTAAACACTTATGTTTAAAATTTTGGTACTCCGGTTCTGTAATTATTTATTTTTTATCTTAAAATTGCGTGATCATTCACTTATTTTTTTTGCTTTTTTTTTACATCTTCTAAATATTTATTTTTTGAAAGCATCAATTACATGTACTTTTTTTTCGCTCCCTATATCTAAATTAGTAGTAATTATTATTATAAAACCATGTAGGACTATCATATGATTAATTGTAAAGGATCTTTACCGACAAGCCATATTCATTGGCTTGGTGTGTCCTGTAAAAAAAAATAAAAAAATGTCAAAAATGTCTTAAAATAACCAAAATGTAATATTGTATGTACATAATAAATAAAAATAATAAAAAAAAATACATCTTTTCGTACATGCCCTTCGGTTCTGCCCGCTTTTGACATGACCCGACTTATGATTTTGGTTTATCTGATAATGCCACGTCTTCCTTGGTCGTCCTCGTCCCACGTCACCGTTTATTCTTGCCATACGAGTATAAACCTGTTTTAAGATTCTACGTCATCCGTTCGTTCTACATGACCAAATTTAAATAACTTAATGCCATAAGATGAAAATAAAGCTATTATAGACCGGGATTAAAACTTTTGATTTTGGATCGGTGAGTTTGTGACTCTTCAAAAGTCCAGTTTTAAAACTAATGATTAGTACTTACATAATTTATTGCTCAAGTTGCATTTCTATTGCGTAAATAAAACGCTCATGCTTACCTTTGACATTTAAAAATTATTAATCATTTATTTCTAATATTATTTAGCTAGTTACTAACTTCTCTAGTCTAATGATGTCAGTCTCGACGAAACTCAGTCGCTGTCATACCTAAAACTAAAAATTTGGTCATGAGAGTTCTTGGTGGACGTTCATTGTAATTTATTATATAAATAAAATACGAGCGATACCTTAATCCACAAACTCGGAATAAACAGTACAGCTTACATCGTTTTTTCAACACCGGGTCTTTGGCAACAATAATGAAATACATCTACCATTATTTAATTTTGAGTTCATTATTCTTGCTTCTTTTGTATAAAAACACCTTTAAGGAACGCCTAAAACATTACTCTATATCTTTAAAATCATGACCTCCCTTTATTTTATTGTTTAAAAAAAATATATATCATGCCTTGTCTTCTTTTGGTTCCTCTTTCTCTCTCCTTCGTATAAAGGAATGTACTTTTATTTAAACTAATATGTGCAAGTCTTATCTTCTCAATAAAAACCGTTATTATTTTGAATAAAATAGGTTTTTTTTCATCTATGTATCTTTTATATGTATTTTGATTTTTTAGTTCAAATTTTTGACTAACTATTCTTTTGAACAGTCTATATTTTGGTTGGGTGGAAGATATTGCTTTTAGCAATAAGTCCGACAAAGTAATCACTCTTTGTTTTTAAAGATTTAAATAAATATATAAAAACATTTAATTTCATAATGAAAATACCAATCTTTAAGCTGTCGTGAAAGCAATGAAACCAATCGCAGGTTATTGTAGAACATAAATGTTGATTTAAGTATAACCCGTCTTTTGTTTCATAATTAATTAAAAATAAAATATTTTTTAGTAATTTATTGGGTTTTAAAGTTATGTCCGTTTTTTTCCATATTTTAAAATGAGCACCAATAGTAAAACAACTTGATAAAGTACACATCATATGAAATAATTTTATCTGCTCGACAAAAAATTGTGTTTGCTTTTACGTTATATTTATTATTTTATTTGATTACAAGCTATTAAAGTGGAATGTCAAAAAATAAAGCTGCCAAAGATGCTCGCGATATTTGCGCAGTGTACGGTGAAGATGTTTTAAACTATTGTAAAATAATAAAGGAGAATACGTTGTCGACTAATTTGTTGTAATATTTTTTATAACTAATTCAATTATTCTCTACATTTGTAAAAAAAACGAACACAATTTATATTATCACCTAATAAATATGTACTCGTATACTCATTTACTACTACTTGTTATTTACTATTTACTTGATTAAATCCTCAGGGGATTTTATTTTAATTATTCGATATTCCACTGAGTTTGGTTCATAAAAGGAAAATTTGATAGGGAGAGAGCAGTAACCAATCTACTTTACGTTATTCCCACCAAACCCAGAACTGCAAGGCCCAACCAACCTGATAATTCCAACTTTAATTAACTTGCTCCGTTAAATATTCGTGACGCGGTGCAGCGAAAAATAATGTTAATATTCTTTGTAAATATAAATCATCTCTCAATTTTACTAAAATACGAAAAATCTATAATATTATTATTATATTGCTAGAAATAAGAATAAATAAGATGCCCGTATTCCTAAATTACAAAATCTCAAATATGATCCATGCATAAAGAAATGAAGATGTATAATGAGATGCCTGAAAATATAAAGAATGAAAATAATATTAATGAATTGAAGAAATGCCATGTTCACAGTAGTAATATAGATATTCTTTTTTTTTCAATTTTAAATTTTATTTTATATGGTTTTCATTCAAGAAAATAAACATGTTATTGCAATATTATTTTACATTATAAAATATTAAACAATATTCGTCCCTTTAAGCTACGAACTAACAGTTTTTCAATGAGGAGAAAAACAGAACCTCAAAACTCATTTTACAAGAGATTGAATCTGTACAATGAGTTACCTGAAGAAATACAGGAGATTGAAATATTTCAAATTAATTTGAAAAAATATGTTATTGAGAAATTTTGATAAAACAATTGTAATGTTTTGAAAAGATTATATTAGTTTTTAAGATGTTATGAACTAACTTAATTAAACATAAATACATCGATAATGTCAGTGTTCATTAAAATTCAAACAGATGTGTACTAATTCATTGTGTGAACATATGAGGTCTTCCAAGTTAACACATAAATAAATGCCCACTGTCAGCTGACCTACTATCGTATTAAGGACAATGCAGAAACAAAATCACGCATTTCCGGTGTGTAAACAATTGATTAATAGAACACCTAAATTACTGATGACAAATTATTGCTGGCTTGCTCGGATATCAGCCATATCGATAAAATTGCTGAGAGCCAAGGAAGTAGTTCATAAAATCAAGTTCCACTAAAAAGTGAAGTGAACACTGGAAAATATAGTATTTAGGAACTTCAACATTTTAATTCTTAATTTTAACTTTAAATTTAAATTTTCTATTTTACTCTTATATTAATGTTCATGGAAGCAGAGAGAGAGATAGGAAAGTAGACTTGGAGCTATACAATGCCTTTTACTTATTTTTATTTAATATTTATATTTTTACTTTTTTAGAATTTGATTATTTTTTTCCCTCTCCTCCTGCATTCATAATAAATAAGTGTGAAATCTGTAATTGGTCTTATTTTTTAAAATTGTTCTTTTGTACCTTGTATTTATATCAAAACTGTGTGATTTCCTTAATAAATAAAACACATTTTGTTATATAGCCAATTACTCAGTTCATACAGTACAATAACAATATATTTAATGTTAGATCGTTTAATCAATGTTCCTCTTTTTAAACTTAACTTTGAAAATGAATTAAATTTATTTAAAAAATTGCTATTAGTAATGGATATACAATTGATTTAATAAATACCTTTTTAAATAGAAAACTAAAGAAAAAAAACATTCAAACAATTTTTATATCCTGTCAACAGTAATTACAATAATACTGATAACGATAATAAATGGGAAAAGAATTCTTTATGTACTCGTAAATACTCTATATCCGCAAATGTATCCAAATTTTTACCAAATAATATCAAACCTGTTTTTTTTATAAATAAAAATATTGGTAAATTATTGCTCAATAATAAAGATGAAAATAGTATATTAAATAATTCAAGTGTTTACCAATTAAAATACAATACTTGTCCTTCAGTTTACGTTGGAAGAACATCAAGAAATTTTGATATTCGCGTTAAAGAACATATGGGGTGTCTTCACAATAATAATTTCTCTGAATTCGCAAATCACCTAACCAATTTAAATCATGACTTTAATAAAAATACAGGAGTTAAAATCTTACATACAAATAATAAAGGATAAAAAGTAAATAATATGGAAATATTTCACATTTAAAAAATCCATGTTCCTTTGATCAATAATCAAACCAGCTTCTAATATAGTCATTTATACGATGTTCCACTGTAATGGTCACCCTATTAAACCTATTAAGCTTACCTCCTCCCTCCGTCCCCTCTACTTTTTTCATCAATTCTCAAACAACAGAATATTTTCATAATTTAATCAGTGAATGTTTGTCCTAACCAATGCATGTGCTTATTAAAATGCATGTCGTGTTGGTTTTATATTTTTGTGCAACAACTATGGTGAAGGTGTGTAGTGGGTTTTGCATGTTGGTTTCATTGGTGTCCTGACGAAGAGACGGGTACGTCTCGAAACCGGTAGACATAGAAAAGTCGGTAAGTGGTTATATACAAATATTTAATAACATTTAATTACAATATAGCTTGGACAGCCTCAGACAGTTCCAACATGTCGTCTAGTTCAGTACTCAGAGAATCAACGTAAAACTTTTACGCAGTTACCTCTCTGTTACTCTATTTATTCATCACCTAATTAATACACTTCAACCCTCAACATCGTTTGCTTCTGTCAACCTCCAACTGGGTAGGAGCTTCCATGCTTTGTCTACAAGCATACTTCCTTCATTGGTGATTTCGGCGTAAAAGTAAAACGTCTACGTAGTTACTCTATTTATTCATCACGTAAAAAATACACTTCAGCCCTCAAAATCGTTCGCTTCTGTCAATTCCCATCTGGGTAGGAGCTTCCATACTTTCTACAAAAAAAAATCATCTAAAACAAGATAAATTGTTAAACATAATTAAAATTATGAAAATGGGAAAAAAATAGATTAAATTTAAATATTAAATTAACGTTATTTATGTTTGTATTATCAAAAAAATAATATCAGTCTGACTCTTAGTGCAAAGTGAAACTATATGTGTTTAAAAAGTGCAAAAGTGTGTCAAAACACAAAAAAAAGAGACGGTAAAATAAAAATGCGCACAATTATGCAAACGAAAGATATATTTTTTATCCAAAGGTATACGTAAATCAGTATGGAAACAGTCCTTCTTTTGACTAATTTCAATTTTGTGGATATCGCACCCCTAGGGCCACGATTACAAATGCTACCTTCATTGGATTTGAGACAGTTGTTGGGCCTACTGCTTAAATTTTATGGGGTCTTACTCATAAACCCTGTATATAGTTACGCCTAGGTATTGTGGTAGAATGCGTATGGGAATACCATCCTCATTATAATGGTAGAATATGGATGCTATTCCCATCCTTCTTACCACTATGCCTAGATGTAACTTTATACCAGGTTTATAAGTAAGGTCCACGATAAATTAATTAAGTTGGGTCAAAAGAACTCAACGAAATATTTAATGAACACTCGCACAGTAACACAATAAACTGTATTGTCCTACTTGTATCGACCTCCTTTGGTAAAAAGCAATCTAATGAAATTGTTCTAAAAATTTTTAATGGTTTAATACAAAATATAAATGATATTAAATGTAAAACAAATTTTCAAATTATAATAACTGCACAAAAAAATATTGTAGGGAGAGATTTTTTGGAAAAATATATATAGATTTATAAACGTATTACTTTATACAATTGGTACACATATTGTTTATATTGTTATGCATTACATTACTTCATATAAAATTTTAATCATATATTTACTATATTATTTATGTTTAAGTAACATTATGTATTCTTAGCGCATATATATACTTTATATTTACATAATAATGATAATTAAATTTTTATATTTGATTATCTGTGCATTTATAGATAAGTAGTTTCAGTTTTTTTGTTTTGTTATTGTTATATTGGTATATAACTACTTATACTTTAAAATATAAAATATATAAAAGAACAAGCTGAGCCATGGTAGATGGGGAGTATCCTAACCAGAGGACGCTTCGTATTCATTTTCTAATCCACTAGTTTTATATAGATTCCCTGGTATTAAATATGAACACTTATTTATACAATAAATTTATAAAATAAAAAAAAATAAAAACTAAAATTGGTACATATAGAGACAATAAAGCAAATTCGATATTTATGTACAAAAATTTTAAGTACCTTCGTCGGTAACCTGCAATAGAAAATGTTTCGATTTTTTTGTAGAGATACGTATTTTATTTTGCATATAGAAAGCTAAATTTTACATTCTAGATAAAATTAAAGATAAATTATCACTTCCCATTTTGATTCTTTCTGAAATTATACTGTCGTTAGTCTTTATTTGGCTGTTTTGAGACATGGACGCTGTTTTACCGCATTTTTTTTTCTTTCTTGGAAGAACACTAGTGAATCAGATTTACCACAAACTTTAGTATTATTTATTTGAACATTTGATATTCATACACAGTTCACATACATATGCATTAAGGCGGACATATTGCCTTGAGGCAGTTTTTTTCTACCTACTCAAACTGTTCAATATAGAAATATCACATACTATGAATACCGATCAAATATAATATTGAATGGATTAAGAATAACTTATTGTATTTTCAAAATCAGTAAAGATATTGTGTTACTTATTTGTGATCTGAAATATCCCATATGTTTTGCATTCGTGAGATATTGTCAGGTGACCTTAAGTTGAACCCCTTCGCATATCGGAATTTCCGGAAATGAAAGAGTTGATCACCTAACAAAGGAAGCATGCCTTCATGGAAGCATTCCTCGCTTCTTCAGTCGTCCTATTGATGATTGCATACCCACCATAAATAATAAAATCAGATCTGAGTGGACAATGTTCTGGAAAAATTCTTTAACTGGGTTGTTTTATAGGGGTATTCAATGCTCCCTCCATCTCCATTCGACCATGGTTTGAAATCGTAATGAAATAAAAATTGAACATCTATTTTGTATCAAGATTGAAAATAGAACATTGTATTGTTGCCTGGCACTTATAGAGAATAGTGGTCTTAATTTGGCCTTTGTGAAAATGACGATGAGACATTTTTTATTTTATTTTTTTATTTGTTTATTTTTCCATACACATATTATTTAAATAAAAATATAATAACAAAAATACACTTTAGAAAATACATCTTAAAATTAAGCTAGAAAAAATGCCCACAAAGACTATAGCGTCTGAGCGTAGGCCATTCCTTTTTTAATTATTAAAAAGTTTAAAGCACATACATATGGTATGACACGATCATTAAAAGAAAATAAAAGTTTAGCAAAAGAAAAGGAAAAGAAAGTAAAATAAAAGAAAAACTAAATTAACATATGCTGAAATTACAAAAATATGATTTTTTTGAGCATGCAGTTATTTTTATTTTTAATTATTATAATTTATTTTTTTAGGAATGTGTCTATCTGCTCCTTCCATGCGAATCCAAGACCTCAAACATACTTTAAACTGTACAAGTGATTTAATTTTTTGTAGTTCCTTGGTTAGAAGATTGAAGGATCTTGGACCAATATGTAAGTAGTGCTCCTGTGCGAACTTAATTCTGAATCCTGGAACTGACAGTACACTATCGGATCTATTGCTAATACGATTAAAATTTTCACTAAACAATTCCCTATTCAAGTAAACATATTTCAGGCACTAAAATCAATATAATTTTCTGAAACTAAAGAGTCCACTCTACGTATAATTTATGTTTTTTGTAAATTATTTTAATTGTATTTTTCTGTGCAATTTCTTTTAAATCAGTATTTGTTCTTTGACTGTCCCCTCTAAGACAGAAACGAATTTCTTCAAAATATTTGTGCAGAATACATTATGTTCCCTCTTAACGTAAAATTTCACTTGCCCAGAATGATTTGAATACTTATTTACTCCTTTCTGATATAATTCTTTAGAATAAATAATAAAAATATTTGAATTTGTTTAATGTCGTTTGAATATAATTTGCCAAATCTAAATAATAAGACTGATTAAATGTCCCTGTTTACTTTAAGCTCATAATTGCATGTGATATTTTTGTCTAATTTAGAAGGTAATTATATTTTTTTGTCATAACTCTCATAATGATTTTAAATATACTCCTTTTTTTTTTCCAGAGTAGATTTTTTTGACGTTTTATCAAAGCGTATATCCTTCAACTTTCTTATTCTTGTTTTAAAGAGCCAAAATCACTCGAAAACGAGTGGAGGCGTATAAAAAAAGTTTATTCTAAATCTAATAATAATCCACAAATCATACCTCGTTCTGTAAAAACTGCTGACTGCTAAAAAAATTTAATGTTTAATTCTGTAAGTGTTGAGCGTAAATATTACCATTTGATGTTTTCAATTTCACAATTAGTAGGCTTTAATCAAAAAGTAATTAGTCCTTTCAAAACTCCGGGGGTGCAGAGTTCGGAGGTGGCCAATTTGAAGGAGTAGCTTATCATATCTATTTAGCATAACGGCTCTAGAGTCTTGAGACATCTCCCCTCAGTTTGAAGTATAATTTAGGAGTATATTTCGCCTCAAAATGTCGACTAATGAGAACATATTGTAAAACATTGAATGTCAATTTTACATCGTAAGTATTGTCAAAGGTGAATCATAATAATTACGCATTTTGAGGTTTTCATATAAATAACTGACAGGCTAAATCAATATATTATTTCAACCATCTAAAGATAGACTGATGTAAGCTGGTCAAAGTTTGTACTTACCTATTATATAATCTGCTGCTCTGTAGCCATTTGTTTAGTGGGCGAATTTTTACTTATAAAACAGATGTTAAAGTATTTTTAGTGACTAAATTTAATTAAAAGTATAACGAAACATTTTGAACACCACCAAATATTTGTAGGCAAGATTTCAGCACAGCATCTAAAAAATGGAAGAGTTGAGGAAATATGAATGTTTAACTATAGGCATAATTGTGAATGTTATATGGTGCGTTAAGTGTCTACTTCAATCAACCAATAAAAAGTCACAAGTCCTGTAAATGCCTAGGCTTCCATTTTCCCTCCTCTTAAATGTTTTCCACCCCTGGTGTATTATATCACTTGTTGAAAACGTTTTCAAGAGTGAAAAATAAAGTCCCGTGTTAAAAAAACTTAAAAATTCATTGAAAAATCTTTAAAAAATATATATTGCTTATTTTTGGCCCTGATAAGGTTTATTTATATTTATATGTATACAGTAAAAGGTATGTTCCTTCTAACTATTATAACTGTAGTGTGAGGATATGATCTAATAATCGGCTGTGGCTTTTTTATGAACTTCTTCGCATTTGTTTTAAGAAGAGCAAACCACAGAAAACTAATTTAAGAGAATCCAGACATGGACTGATATCCACAGACCTTCTGTTCCACTTTTACATTGTGTGTCCTATTTTTAATTATCTCAGCAATTACCTTTACTATTTTAACAATGTATGTCTATGGATACCTCTGGCAAGATCAGACAAAAACTGTTCACAATTACTAACATATCACGCCTCTAGCCACTACAAAACGGAAACGACCCTAACCAGACTTTCTCAGATGACAAGCACAACGTCGTAACCGACCTTCGATAGTTCCGTCAATTTAACTCACTACCGCATTTACCGCAACGGTTCAAAATCAAATTAATTCAGTGTTGTCTATATTTCATATCATCTTATTTGATAATATCTTATATTAATTAAGTGAATGTTTCATTTGAATACACGCACTCTACATAACTAAACTTCTCGTAAGTAAAATTTGATCTAATCATCTTTACACGAAAAATATTCACTACAAGTCTTTTTGACTTATTAATGTTACGATATATTCCAGGTTCTTCGTTCAGACTTCTCCGTTGCGCCTCTAACTGAATTTGCTCTCAGCTAAAAATGGCATAATGCATCAACAAATGAGGAACATCTTGGGTGGTCTCTGAAATCTTAGCAGTCATTCTAAATAAAATGCGAAAAACATTTATAAAGTAATGTATTTCGAACAGGCCATGCCTTTGTGGGATTTTTTGTTTACTATTTTTATAATAATATGTATTTCATTGCTATGTTGTTATGCTTTATTTTTTTAATACTCTGTTTTATTATTGTTTATTGTAAAAAAACAAAAAAAAAAATTTTTTTTTTAATTAAAAAAAAAAAAAGTTTTTAAAATTGGTGAACTTTCTTTGCATTTTCTTTAATAAGCAATTTAAAAAAGAGTAATAGCTTTAATAGATTCAATTTTTCGCTACTTTTTGTCGGCGTCGAAAAACTTGAAATACGCTTACCACAAAATGAACACTTGCCAAAAGCAGATACCAATTCACTGGATATTATCTAGCTACCTGTTATATTTGTATGTGTTTTTTTTTAAATGCGCATTTACTTTTGTAAAAATGCTTCATTGATTATCCGTTGCATTGGTGAATCTAAGAAACGTCCAACAAAAACACGAAACGAAAAGTTTGTAATATCCGATGACGGAACATTGACTCTTATACAATTTTTTCATTGGATTCCGTTAACTTGCGAGTTTTGGGTCGGGTTACCCGATTTAATAAACTATTTTATGTAAATGTATCTACAACAAACTACAGTGCACACTCGCCAATAAGGAGAATTTGCAAATGAATACGCAAATGACGTAGATATATTTAATATAACACTTTTGAATTTTCAAAGGCAGTGTATTAATTTACTATCTTCAAATTATAATACCTAAATAATAATATGTTGATTTCAATTGTCTACCGTATATTGACTTATATCTGTATTCTAAATAAGTATTGTTCTAACTTCTTCTAATTTTAAGATTCTTTTAATATAACCTATACGAAAAAATGTACTCCTTTTATCTTCTGCAATATATGTATGTATTATTATGTATCCTCATATGAAATGATTTTCTACTATAATGTAATGATTTTAATTTTTTTCTTTTTATTTTTCTTTTTTCTGTAAAATGCATTTTTGTCTTTTATATAATATTTAAAAAAATGCACTTTTGTTCTTTTCACTTTTATACTAATATGTAAAGATGATATTTTTAATATTTTTCTTCTAAAAATCAATTATATATTTTTTTGCTACTTCTGTGTAAAATACATGTCTGTATTATTTGTAAATATGTATGTATAAACATGTAAAAGCCTAAAAGGCGTTTAAATAAATAAATAAATAAAATAAGAATAAACCTAGATGTGCATAAAAAAAATATCACGACTCGTCGTCACGATCAATTTATTTACTCTATTTACTATTTACTTACTTCTTTGGAGAAGTACAAACAAAATGCCTCTAAGTAGAAGTTATGCAAAATTGGGAGACAACAAAGTTTTTTTTTTGAAAATCTACATTATATGCTTACCAAAACGTTTTGTTTGATTTTTAAATACGTGGAATTTATCCTTCTGTTTATTTTTACAGTTCTAAATCAATTCCTGATAATTAAATGCCAGTTTATTGGTGTGAGTATGTTAATGTGAAAAAATACATAAGTAAAACTAATTACAATTTTCTGTTTACGAATCTCCATAACAAATTTTGATAAATGCTTCTCGTTTGTCTTATTATAAGAAGCTTCCTGTCTCAAAACCTTCTCATTTATGAAGCATAGATAAAATTGAAATGAAAATCGTGTAACAAATTATGTCTGAGAGAGGTTTTCATCCACTTTCACACCTCTAGAGAGTATTTAGAGCCCCTCTTAAAATATGCCTCTCAAAGTTTCTCAACATTACGCTGCGGCACTATTTCACATACAAAAAGGTTGATTAATTTATTTGGTAAACCATTGTAAGTGTAAACTTCACGGCAACAGTAAACCTTAACAATGTCATTAAATAATCATTTATTTTAATTTGTTTGCGTTAAAACATTTTTATTTATTTATCAGTTTCAAACCCTTATTTGCTTATTTTTTTACTATCTTATAATTTTACATGAAAGAAGCCCAGTTAGTCGGGTTGATGGCTTAGAAAAGTTGACTGTTAGTAATGAGGACAAGGAGAGCCAACACCAAAAGAAATGGGATAAGGGATAGAAAAAAATTAATCTTTTAATTCCACACATGTACAGAGTTATGTGGTGAGTTTTGACAAACACACCACAAAATCAGAGACATTCCAGAAAACGAAATTTACATAGCACTTGACAACAACTGTCTTTATAAAATAATTATTATAACTGTTATTAGTGATTTTAGTTAGCATGTATATTAATCGTTTTTATAATAAAACACGCGTTGTAGAATAAAAATGTTATCCATATTTATTAATCGGGTTGTGGGTTCCGTGGCTAGTGTCTCAGACTCACGACTAAAAGGTCCGTGGTTCAAATCTTTCTCTATCCTTACTTGATTCCCATTTTCTAATGGTGAGCTATTTACAACTCGTTGAAAATGGCCCCCAAAATGAAATATTTGGATCATAAGAACGCAAATATATCTTTTAAAAAAAGTATAAAATACAGGTTAACTAAAACGTCGGCCCCTTTGGCGTGTAATAGCTAAGACAAGTGACTCACGCACGGCGAGTCTCGGGCTCGGAATTTTTGGAGAGATCACAAATATTCAATACGGTGAAGCTTTCTGTGGTGCCAAAAAATAAACAAAATAATTTGTTTCTTAATTTTCCTCTCTCGAACAATAATAAATATAGCATTATAATTTTTTGCCGACAAAAACGTCTCGTAGAAATTTAATAATATATATGAATTCTGTATAAGCAAATTAATGCTTAATTTTATTATCAGAGCCCTTGGGTAATACTAGTCACTATTGCCAGCACTAAAATTTTGAATTTGAATTAGCGTTAAATATTGTTACACCTTTTGCCAGTGAATATGGAAAATATTTAGGCGTATTTTAAGTGTAATAAATATGCTTGCCAAATTGACCGTACCACGAAAGATAACTTAAATCCCCTGAGGATTAAAAATGAGGGAAATAAAGGGGTTACTTCTAATGGTTTAAGTTGTTTACCGAGCATATGAAATAAATAATTACAAAGTGAAATTGTTTAAATTTTGCCAAAATTGTTCTGGAATGTTGAATACTAAATGGATACTGAGAGAACTCTGAAAGAGGTTGTTTAAGTAAGATAGTATATTAATTATACGAGCATAAGTCTAGAAGTATATTAGGGTAATAAAGATAGGTAAGATTAATGGATCAAGTCTGAGTTTTGTTAAATTTGAGTTTGATGTTGCTATGGGTAGATAAAACAATTAACTTTGTTTTGTATTAATAACCGAACTGTGGCTTTTTAATTTTCTCTCTAGTAGGTATTACTAGTATTGATCGAAAATCAAAAATTTTAAATCCTCATTTGAAATATTAAAAAAAAAGTGATGATTGACGTTCATATTTGTTGTTTTGATTTTATTTTTAAATATTAATAACACCCTGATTAAGGATACGATTATACAACAAAGGCAGAGTATAACATACACAAATATGAACGTATAAATTAATATTCTTCTTCTAAGAAAACATTTTTTTTAAAGTGCAAGAATTACTTTTTGAAGCATCAAAAAATAAAAACAAGATTTGAGTGACATGTTACGCGGTAAAACGGTCCTCCTTGGAACATGTTATTCTAGCGAAGAGGACCCTTCAATTAATTTTGTGTAAAATTAGTTTATGTTTCATATTTTTGTAACGACCAATGTCACAAATGTTTTGAATATGGATTTGGAAAAATAGGAATGAAAGCAGGCTAAATGCTGTCGAAATGAGCATTATCGACAACATCAAGAAAGGCGCTCTGGGTTGGTTTGGACTTGTAAAGCGAATGGACAGCGAAAGGACGGCCTAAAAAATTAACGATGCAAATGTTGATGGATGCAATAGAGAAAGACCGAGAAAAATATGTCAGGACCGAATCCAATAAACGTTTCAAAACAGACATGTCAGAAGTCGGAATGATCAGCGCGCGCGCATGAGAAAATGTATGAATATAGAGAAAGCAAGATACGTATGCAAAGACAGAGTGACATGGTGTTCTGTCCTCTCTGTATACCCTTATGATGACACGGCGTGATGGTTTGTTGTTATTTTTAATGTAAATGTTATCGTTTTATTGTTGAAATAATATCTGCTCTTAACAATTTAAAAGTGTTTGTGAAATATACAATTTGGAATAATAATCTCTCCCATAAATAAAATAGCCACATAAAACTGGTTTCGTTAGGTTACCAATACAATAATTATAATTAAAAAAATATTTCAGCCAAGTAAGACTATTTTTGTACTCTTTTTAGAGCAATTTACAGCGGAGTACATTTTTACTATGGTCCGTGACCAGATTTTAAATTGAGAGCTTTGTAAACGATGTCATAAAATCTCTTGCAAATGTACTAACAAATGATACAAATAAAGCTTAAAATGTAAATTGTTTATTTGCTAATACTGTTAGTCATGAACTCTATCAAACGAAATAAGAAAACACAATTTATTTCAAGTAATTGTGCTTTCTCTAGATAGCAAAAACGTTTGTCAAGACAGCTTTTTTTATGTAAATGCGAGTGGTTCGTTCTCGGTGTCATGTAAGGTTTTCCCGTGACTAAAATGTGTGTACTAATGACCAAGGTCTGAACACTAGAGAGGTGCTTGAGAGGCTGGGCAAATGGGGAGATCACCGCATTGCACAAAAAGGGTGATCCATTAAACTGTAATAACTATCGTGGCATCACGCTGCTTAGTGTACCGGGAAAAGTACATGCATATATAATACTGCAAAAAGTTTGAGGACCCATTTTGTGACCTTTGAGAGAGAACCAATGAGTTTTCTACTTGGTAGATTATGCGCGGATCATATCTACAAAATACTTTGTATTCTACAGGAGAACAAAGAACTAATAGTTCCTTGGCTATGAGCTTTGTAGAATAGGAAAAAAGCGTTTGAAAGTCCGCACAGACTCAAACTTTGGAAAAAAATCGACTCATATGGGGTGCCTATAAAACAAGTCGAACTTATCAAAGTCCTTCACTTAAATAGCAAATGCCGAATCAGAATCAACGATGTTATCACAGATTGGTTTAAGGACACCACCGGAGTTTGACAAAGTTGCGTCCTTGCACCGTTCCTTTTTTTAAACCTCGTGGGCTTCATCTTAAGGAAGCCGATGCCACTAGATCGAAAAATATTTATCTCCTCGTCCCAAAAACTTTGCGACCTAGAGTATGCCGATAATGCGATTATAATAATTAATGATTTAGTCAGGGGTCTTCAGGCTACTGTAGAAAGCCTAAAGAGGAACTCCGCATGCATGGGTTTAAAAATTATTATAGCAAAACCCATGTACTGTGTAACACATTATGCTTTGATGCCCAAAACCTTCTGACTCTGTCTAACCAAGTAATCGAAAGGGTCGAGAGTTTCTAATACCTAGGAGAATATGTTACAAAAATGGCAGCTATTAAAAGAACTGAGAGTACGGCTAGGAATAACAGGTGCCACATTCAACAGTATAAAATCTGTCTAGAGATTAGATATTTACTCAGTAAAAAACAAATGCAGCCTATATAACGCCTGCATAACACCGATTCACTTCTACGGATGCTACTCGTGGCACCTCATTAGGACAACAACTAACAGCAAAATTCTGAGTGTCTAGAATAGATGTTTCGAGAAATCTGGGTGTGCGGTGGTTTGACTACGTAAGAAATTAGGTAATAAAAGAACGGACGGAACAAACTCCGGTGACAAATGTAATCAAGCGGAGGCAATACGGTTAGCTTACACAGTTTTCCCTGAAGATGGCTCCTGCAATGGTAGCCGAAACGTCGGATCGAATCCAACATACACGGTATCACCCAAAAAAGATACATAATATTGATAACAGTGACCGTGAAAACCTTCGCACCTATGAGATGACTTGTTTTAAAATTTCAACACGTAAATCAGCTTCTGCTTCTGGGTATTAACTCTTGGCTGTGATGTCTCACTAGTCGACATACGATACAAAACATAACATATCTCTCTTATTTTTAAAATGAAAAAGTTTTATTTTTTACAATCTTCAAATGAACATTTCGATACCGGATTTGGAATATAAAATTGATATAACTATGCTGAATTTTTTGTTACCTAAAGAATGATGTCCGCAAATACAGCAATACATCTGTGTTAGAAAGAGCACTAAGATGGAATACATAACAAGGAAGACAGAGTTTCTGTTTTGTAGCCGCCGTAGCCTGTGTTGTGTGAAACAAATTTAGTCGGTTGTTGACATAGAGAGGGGACGCACGCGTGATTTATGGGAAGTGAATTTATGGTTTTTGTGTTTTTTGCCATAACAGGGTTAAACAATAGATTTATTTTTATAAATTATGCAAAAGGAATTATTAAACATTATGTCGCCATTTTTTTTTGTTTAATGTCTGAACTTTAGAATATTCCGTTTCTTGCTTGTGGTAACACGATGTAACATCACCACACGCAAAGGGATTTAAGAGTAAAAGATTTGATTTAAGCAGGTTAAATTTATACATGTGAAATTCCTGTTTATCGCTTCTCAATAAATAAAACTAACATTGCAGAAAATTTTAATTTTGGCAATTTAATCCTTTCAGACCAAAATAATTTCAGTGGATATAAAAAAATAAAATATTTCGAGTGTACTAAAGGAATTGTTTGAAAGTTTCCAGTAATTTAAATCTGTTTTTGTCTTTTATACTTTGAAAATTATTTAACGTTCATTCAAAAACAATGGGTCTGAAACTGATAATCAACGGGAAAAAATATTGAAAATGTGTTTTTATCTTGCAACATATGTATGTTTATTCAATTTAATTAATTGAGTTTTTCTTAAATATGTTTAAAAGTAACATATCATTTATAAGGACGACTGGAATTCGCTCCAAAACAAAAAAACCGCCAGAAGCCAGAAGAAATTTTCTGTGTGATGATGATTATCGACGTACTTAGAGGGTCCAGTAGTTAAAAGTTAAAATTAGGGACGAGAGTAAAAAAAAAAATTAAAGTTCGTGAATATTTTAATTAACACCCGGATTGAAAGGGTTAAGGTTTTTATTCATCATCATTATCGTTCCCTTTCCCCACCTAACGGTGCATAGGGCACTGAATTGGTACACCGATCGCAGCGTATTTCAACATTTTTTTGTTACATAAAGATAAGATGATCACTCTTACGCTTCAGGTACCAGTCCAGGGACTATGAAATATTTTGGTGTGAAAACACATTTTTTAATAAATATTTCATTTCAACCATTTCAATAATAAAACCCGAGACCTCTTGCTAAGTAGGCAAACGCGCTGATTATTTCACTATGAGGCCGACTTATTACGGAGAATAACCACACTTCTTTAATAAAGTATTTATCTAATCTTCAAAAAAAAAAAACATTATTAACGGAGAACTTAATATTTTAACACGTTTTGAATCAAACAATGGCGGTTTATTATTCCGTGTCCGGGTGAATGAAGAATAAAGTTCTGTTTGTGTAATAGAATCAGAACCCTGTACGATCGTTTGCGATTCGACTTGGGTAAAAATCATGAAGAGGGAATCAAGTTAAAATAACTTCGTATCGTGGTGTAGCGATTAGCGTGTTTGCTTACGATGCTTGAGGTCCTGTGTTATATTTCCAGCAAAGTGGACGTGAAATACAAGTTTGATTGTTGGTTCTACATTGCAATATTTTTCATTAAGACTAATCACCCTACTTTCAATGTAACAAAAAAGATACAAATGCACTGCAATTATATTTATATAATTACTATGTGCATCAAATATTCATTTAAAACAAACGAATGCTTGATTTCATTTCAAGCTTAAAATTTTCAGGCGGTTCTTTCAGGACTAAAGTTTTCAAAGCTTAGTAAAGGGGCTGTGTGTTTCAGGGCATGTCTCAAGTCATAATACCCTCAAGCGAGGCATTCATCATCATTAGGGAGTCACCTGACTTCCGTTAGTTTGACTGAAGCACTTCCGTTTCCTATTTCTGATAAAATGGCGCCAAGCGTCCCTGCTCAACGTGAGATTGATTCTCGTTTTGAATGTTGTATTTTATTCAATCTAAAACTAAAACATGCAATGTATCTATTTATTTTAGAAACCTTACAGTTTTAAAACAATCACTAAAATTTCATAAAATATGTATAGATAATATTTATTCGAATCAGATTGAAGTTTAGTAGCTAGTGATGTGGACTCACAGATCAGAGGTCCGAGGTTCGAACCTCAATCTACTCCAACTTGATTTTTATTTTCTGGTAGTGAGTTAGTTACGACTCGTTTAAAGTGGCTTCAAAATTAGAATATTTGGATAAATCTTCGTTGTGAATTTTGTGGGTATGCATTGTTCAAATTACTGTCACAACTTCAACATCCTTTGTACCCACAACAACGGTTCACTTCCCACCTTAGTATTATTTGATCGTCCGCCACAATAAGACCTCATGTAGTGTATCGCGCGTTTATTTTGTTGAACGTGTGCCGCATCATAGACTTTGTTTCCACCAACCACGAGTATTCAGCTCCAGATTGGAGGCCTGTCCTAGTGTTGGTACTGCTCCCAATTGACCAGTCGGACTACCGCAATTCCATCAAGAACGAACCAGGTTAGTAGAATCCATTCCTAATCCATCTTATTTGTTGGAGTTGTGAGCGACCAACACTGCATACCAAATATCGAAGATATTCACTTATTTCATAAAAATTAAAATACAGTCTACTCCGCTAAATAATATCATAGAAGCCCAAGGACTTCGCGTTCCCCTCAATATCTCGCCCCACACCAGCGTGAAAATTTGTTTACCCACTAAATCTTCAGAACGCGTATATTTCTTTTAATTTAAAAAAATATATAAACCGTAGTAAGAGACTCAAAACAACGTTGATTTTATATTTTTGTGTATCTACTATGGTGAATGCATGTTGTATAGTGGGATTTGCATCTAAGTGTAATTACTGAGCTGACAAAGAGAGTACGTCTCCGTAGACGTAAAAAAGCCAGTAAGTGGTTATATACAATTATTTACAAACATTTTAATAAAAAAGACCCTTAAAGTAGAGGTTTACAAAAATAAGTTGAAACATTCTCGCTTGAATAAGTCTTCAACTCATAAGCCTAAGGCTTTCTTTACAATTTTGTGGACAGTGACCCTATTTTAGCATCGGGAACCTTTTTTCTCATTTATGTAATCGTTTTTTTCCCATAAAACTCGGTGTCAAGGGTGCGAGATGTTGTCTTAACAGCCAATTTCAATGGCTCAATGCATCGGTTCCTATAAACGGCTTCTGCATAATGATGTCATTTATTTTTATTTTTCCATCCCTTACAATCAAATGATAACGGTTTCGAAAAAAAATAAAATTTGCGTTGTTTATTTAAGGTATGGATTAACCATTCTTATCAGAATGGTGAATGCTGTTAAAATTGAAATATTATAACAGCGGTTGCGAACATTTAAGAGAATGGGCTATCAAGTCAAGGCATTCACCGGGCTTTTGGCCAGTCATTGGCTGATTTAAGTGGCTACTTTATACGGAACACGTGCTAATATATTTTCATTCAATCAAACGAGTTTAATTTAAGCTAAACATATTTCAAACTTAGATAAAATATTTTATAGGACAGCAGGAATTTTGTCTAAATCTTAGTTTGGTCAGAAGTCACCTCTGAAATTAAAAATCGATTTTTATAAATAATATTGGCTTTCAAAATGCAAAAACAACAAAAAAAGTACACAAAAGAGAAGTACTTAGGGACACTAGTAAATGAAAAATAAATTAACCGCTTTTTAATTTCGGTAGGTTTGAGTGTAAAAAAATTCTTAAATTTCGTGTAAATTTAAATGAACAGTTAACGTATTTTTTCTTTTGATTTTTAATATCTGAAATAATAAATTAAATCAACAATGTTTTGAGTATGTTTAAATGTTTGCGGACTGGCTGCATTTCTTCCTCAGATTCAGATCTAAATTTGTTGCAACAGGGAGGGCAAACATATTTGAGAAGAAATCCAGCCAATCTGCAAGCATTTGGATATACTCAAAACATTGTTGAATTCACTGGTAAAAAAAGAGGCATAAAGGTTGTTTTCAGGCATTGCCTAGTGGGTAAATTGGATTAGCCGGATGAATCTCACTCACGTGGTTTCAGATCTTTTAGTTTACAAAAGACAACAGATGGAAGAGTTGAGGAAATGTGGTTGTTGGAACATTGGCAGAGTAGTGAATGTTACACAGTATGTGGAGTAAATCATAGGCCTTGTAAATGCCTAGACTTCCATATTCCCTTCTCAAAGATTTTTTCCCTCTCCATTGCAACAAATTTAGAATAAATTTACTAATTGTTTATTTTTTATTGTAAATTCCTACAAACGATATACCTATACATGTTAGGTATATTTGCGGTAATTGTTTATTGTAATTGATTGAGCTTAAAAGTTTGTTGTAGAGGAAAATAAAATAAATCAAAAACATTAATTGTCAATTAAAATATTAATTTATATGCTCTTACAAAGCCATTTATCGTTTTTTTGGTCTGCTGTAAATTAAAGCCTTATTTAATAATTATCATCGTCATTTCCCTGTTTGCACCCTATGGTGTATAAAGCACTGCATTATAACCCCAAGTACAGGGGATTTAGATCAATTTTATTACATGGAAGGTAAAGTAATAATTTTTTTTATAAATAAAATAACATTATTACGAAAAAAAAATATTCATACAGATTTAATACATACATTTAAATTAACGTTTTCTATTACGTAAAAGAAAAAACAATTTTTGTGTTCATAAGAAGGAGTGACGTCTAACAATATTGTGTTTATTTTGCTTTTGATTTGTAAACATTTTCAATGCAAAACTAAAATTACAAAATAAATCAATAGTGTTTTAAAAAAGAGTTATAAATATATTGTTTACTTATATGTTAAATTTGAATCTTTTGTTGCAGATTCCAGTCCAGAAAAAGTGGAATGTTGTAGTATTAAACTACCTTCACAATCAATGTTTCACATTTCTGAAATAGAATCAGAGACCTCAAGCATGTTAGGCAAACACGCCTACTACTACACTACGAGGTGTACTTATCTCCACTTGATGAAAACGATATATCGTCGACCAATAAAGCAGGACTTGCTATCCACATCGAATAAACAATTTTACAATATACAAAAACTGTTTAAATGAAATACGCGCAATAATGCAAAAGGTCACGGGTTCGATTCCCGACACGGTTGATGAGAAATATTTATATAAAAAGTTGTTTTCATACTAGAATATTTCATAGCCCCTGGACTGGTACCTGAAGCAAAAAACTAATCGTCTTATCATCGTGTAACAAAAATGGTCAAGATACGCTGTGATTGACTTACCAGTGCAGTGTTATATGCACCACTGGGTACGAAAAGGGAATTATGATGAGCTATCGAGTCGAAAAAGTCTTAAAAATCGAAGAATGATGTTAGACCAGTTATTTATATTCAAATTAATAAATATTAAAATTGATTCTCCAAACCTACTTGAAAGACTTCCATTCCGTGTGCCATCTAGACTGACAAGACAAAATCTTCTGTTTTACACTGAAAACGCATCAACAAACTATTTTAAACAATCTACAATACCTAGAATATGCGGGCAATATAACAATATATTTACCGAGGCTGATATTTTTTGTGATAATGTATGTAAATTTAGGTAAAAAATTATAGAAGTTTTGAGAGAAGCAGACATTTAACTTTATTATTATTATAATAGTCTTTTTTTTTCATTTCGTTTTTTTTACATTTATTAAATTGAACATAATTTAAATTATTGTATTAAGGGTTAACATTTTTTTTGGTGTGTGAATGAGTTTCTTACACTAATATACAAAGAAATTGGCAATATATGTGTACATACTGTTTGTTTACCTAAGAAAATAAATAAATAAAACGCTCTTCTAGGATTCTAGTTCTATTTCACCTAAAGGATTATATTATTCATCCCGGACACGGAATATTGTTAGATTTAATCATAGATTCTATAGTTTAGACTGTATCAATGTGTAACTTCATAAAGATATCAATTAAATTACATCTTTCCATCTTATAGAAACTATTAATTAAAGTGGATTTAAATGACTAGCTTCGGGATTTTCATGGAAACTATTTCAAGTCTTTATCTTCCTCGTCTGGCGTGCCAGCCTCGAACTGATCGCCAGCTCTAATGACGTGGAAACTATGATAAGTATTGACCATAGAGGGCGGAAGGGCGGTGCCTATCTTTACTGATAAATCCGCCCACAGACCTAAACTGACAGGCGTACGTTCATCAACCCTCTGCGAATTAGGCGGATAAGATAGTCCTGGTTCCGTTATATGAGAGTCTATCGCATTACCGTGGAGTTATAGGCGCGTTTAAATTTCATTTGATTTGAATTTAACATAGACATTCTTTCTTTTTCAATTAGTGAATTTTAATTTTTTATCAAATTTATTCAATACTTCACCAGAATATATTATAAAAATTAATTAATTTACAAGAGTAAACTTTTTACAAAAGTAAAATTATTTCAAATTTAAATATGCTGTTATAAATCTTACTAAAGCTATTTTCCTGGAAAAGCGGTACCATTATCTAACGGCCGTAATCCGTGATGCTGGGGCGCAATAGGATGCCTGTCTTTACGGTGCCCAGAAGTTGAAAGCGGTATTGTTATCTGGCGGCCGTAACAGTTTATCCGTCGAAAATCTGCCCTGAAATAAGCTCCCGTAACCAGTTATATTTTTCATTAGAAATGTAAGAATCGATTGCGTAGAAATAATGTTTTGATATAGAAAAACAATATTGTAAAAACTTATAATATTATAAATCAAACACTGATTTGAGTCTACTGAACACTTTATTTTATCTTTATTAATATAAAAAATATAAAAACAAAAATTTCGTGACAATTGTTTCAGACTCAAATCAGTGTTTGATTTTTAATATTATAAGTTTAAAAATAGAGTTCTTCAAAATCAACACCAAATCAATCAATAATATTATAAAAGATGATAAACTTTTTTCTTGTAGCAATTATTAATTATTATTTTTTGGTATGTGTATTTTTGTACATACACAAATCTGGATTTCTCCCGAGGGGGAGTAGGTATATATTTTTTTAATCAAAATTTCTACAGAGATGAGGTAACGTAAACGCTCGAATATCGATAATCCTGAATTTGAAAAAATTCTACCTCATCTCTGTAGGAATATTGATAAAAAAAAAAAATATTAATTAAATAAATTGTTTGATATTTACATTATTGTACGTATTCAATATCTCAAGTGTTGTATCGATATTTCTTTGTAAATTTTGTTTTGACTGGGCTTTTTTATAGTCCACTTTTCAAATCATAATATAAAGCAATTCTCTTTTTTACAGAACCAATCAACATTTCGACAACTTAATTAGTCCACATCACGTTTGCACTCATTTTCACAGCTATGACAGGCAAAAATGTTTACCACGAGAGAAACCGTTCGAAGACTGTATGCACCTTTACGACGGCCGTTCAGCCAACGGCGGCACCGATGTTTGACGTTCTGCTCGCAACCATCGTTCTCTAGGAAACCAGAGCCATTGGTTTGTACAGGCAACGTTTGAATGACGTCATCCACCGCCACATGGTGGCCGCTTGATGACCGCACCGCACTCAACTATAGCTTATGTGTAGTTGGCTTGAAATATAGAGTGACCATAGTTTCGAAGTCGACTGCATTTCTATCTAGTAATATATGTTGTACTTCCATATTACAACAGAGATGAAGAACATTTAAGAGAAAGTAATATAGAAGTCTAGGCCTCTACAGGGCTTATGACCTGTCAATGGCTGGTTTAAGTGGCCACTTTACACACTGTATAACATTCACCATTCTGCCCATATTTGAATATCTATATTCCTTCAATTCTTTCATCTGTTGATGTTTGTGAAGTTAAAGAGCTGAAACCTTTATTTATGCGGGTGAGATTTATCTAATTGAATTATTTAACCTACATAATAGGCAACGCCTGAAAATGTTATTTTTTTCAATTTCTATACTTCTTCATGGACCAGGTGGATTTATCAACAATATTTTGAGTTTGTCAAAATTATTGTAGACTGGACTGGATTCAACTTCCTGGGGAGCTGTTTATATTAACATACTGTAACAGAGATGAAGAACATTTAAGAGAAGGTAATATAGAAGTAGTATGTAATGACGTAATAATAAAACCCATTTGGAGAATATCTATGACGGCCGCTGTATAGAACAAATATACCAAACTTTTGACTATTGGTATCTTCAACGTTGTTTTAAGAACATTTTTTTGAGCCACTATTATTAAGATTAAATTAGGACATTATAGGTTTCATCTGGACGTCGCGACGGCACAAAGGGCTCAACAACGGTGACAGTCCCAATATATTGGGATGGATGGCAACCTTACATATGCAGAGAATTTGGTGCTCTAATTCCAGCGTATCTTAATCATTTTTGTTTTGTGGATTATAAGATGATCAATCTCACGCTTCAGGTGCCAGTCCTAAAACAATGAAATATTGCTTTGTAGAACCACTTTTAAAACCAATATTCCATGAAATTGAACCCCGGACCTCAAGCATGATAAACGATCACTACTTTATATTTAAAATAAATTTAATACATTTTGGTGTTTTAAACTGTAGGCTTTTAGCACAAACTACCCCACCCTGTTTTAATGTTTCATATTTTACAAAATGCGATTTTTTTATTTTTTTTAATCCTGAGAAAACAATTTTAAGGAAACGTTTCCTTTTTTGGAATTTGTACTTTTCGCCTTATACGTATTATTTATTACTTTTTAAATGTCTGTTTTTAAAATATTTTTAACAAATAAAAAAACACATAATAGAACAAAGAATATTTTTTTATAAAACTAAACATCGAAGATATTTCTTAGTAAATTTGAGTATTTATTCATTTGTTAATTTTTTTACACAATAATTTTTGATTATTTTTAGTTATATTTACATGAATTTTTTAAATTTATTAATTAATGATCTTGGTAAAGTTCAATCGTAATTCATTTATTACTTTTACCCGCGGCTTTGCTCGGGTGGTACTAGGGAGAAATTAGTTATTTTATTAATTTTTCGTTTACCAATAGAAATAATTCCTACGAAATGATGTATTTTATGGGATTAAAAGTTGCCTGTATGAATTACTGGCCCTCTAACTATCGCTATGCAAAATATACTAAAATTCTTTATTCTGTATCGACGTATCATCGTTATGCAATTTATGTCATGTATTTATTTTAGATAGTTGTACAAATAAAATTTAAACACCTCATTATGCCCTGACTAAAAAACAATTAATAAATAATAACAAAACATGTTATAAAATCCATCATATTAATTCATTTTTCCAATGAGAATTTTCGAGCGAGATGATTTTTTTAGATGAAAAGTAACTTTTGACACTTGTTATGTGCAAATCTCGTTAATTGGTAGCTCCAATGCGACGTGAAAGAATAATTTATTTTAAATGTTTTTTTTTCTAAGATGAAAACTAGCCTATTGAATTTCTCAGGCTATCCCTGTGTAAAAACTCACAGCAATCGGTCGCTTCGGTGCGACGTGACTGAAACAAAAACAAGCAGACAAACACGTTTTCGCATTTATAATAGTAGTACGGATGAATATCGATAATACAATATATAAAAAAATTGTCAACCAGTTTATGTCTCAGAATTGATGAGAAAATGTTATTTAAACTTAGTAAATTTGAGAATCACATATAAAATGTTTTAATAATAAGTTTAATTACTTGATATTTCATGTGTTGCAAATTTACAAACGAATAAAGTAATGTTAGACTCCTTCTTTATTTAAATTTAAGTCATATTTGAAATGTCATTATCTAAATATTTGAGTTGCTAGTTTATCATTCTTCTTCCCTTCGTATCCCCTTTCTTTTCTTCATAGTAAAGTGTTATTTTTTATGTATTTTTATTTTCTTAATCTTTGTTTTTAATTTTTGTAAAAAATTGGAAGATTCAGTATGTCCATAAACTTGTAATTTTCTCAAACTAGACGGTTTGGGTAGGTAAGAACAAACTCCCTCAAGGCAACATTTATTGTATTTTATTATATTTTATTTGAGAAAATCAACAGTTATACATACATATTTATAGTCAACAAACATACGTAGAGTATAAACTTAGAACTAATAACAGATTTCCATAAAGTATACAAAGTTAGTAACGAAAATATATTACATATTAAATAAATGCATATAAGTTTATACATATAAAAATGTTATTTTCATGTACTCGTAAATAATGCCCGCCCTTATATGTACATAAATTATATATTTACATGCAGTGTTAAAAAAAATAAACAAAAAAATAAATAAAATGCCCGCCCTTATATGTACATAAATTGTATATGCATATAAAGTGTTAAATAAATAAAAGTAAATATCTAAAAAATAAAAATAAAATATTAAACAAATAAAAACATATGGTAAATAAATTTATTAAAATGTCTAAAGTGGTTTTAAGCAAAATCGATGTCTGATAAATATGTTTATTCTTAGTTTGTGTTTTTTTTTAATGAAGTGTTCTTACGTATATTACTTTAAAACAAAATATTTTTTGTATTTTGCTGGACAGTAAAGTTTAGTATGCATTTCAAATCCGAAGATGGCGACGTCAAGAAAATGCTTTCGCATTCAGTCAACTTCAAAGTTGTCACTAGCATAATTCAAGTGAGTTGATATTATTATCCCATTTATATGTACGATATTATGACCATCGACCTTACCTAAAATATTCAAAGGATTGCAATTTGAATTTTATTCACGTGAAGATCTAGCGGAGACGTTTTACGTCAGACTGTTTCTAGGGAAAATACAATTATACCCGTTCCCTCGCAACTTTCTGCTCCCCGAGTGCATTGCCATGGAAAATGTGCAACCGTTAGAGAAATGCGAATTTTATCCAAACAAGATAAAAGAGACGATACGGAATTTTGTTTTTGTGCAACGTTTTGAAGAGCTTCTTCAGGAATAAATGCTTAAATGCTACCTACGTTAGATTATTTTAATACGATTAGCCTAGCTTATTTTTTCTTCGTTTCTTGTGCATCATGTCTGTTTTTTTTATACCTAAAATGTTTTGAAATTTACCATGCTTTTAAAAAATGCAATTATAACATTAAATTAAATATTTTCAAATAGGTTTCGAAAATAGATACAAACGATTATTTTATTATCAATAGTCAAACCTCTTACCAAGCTTTTTCTTATACCCCTTTCAATATAAATATATGTTTTAAATTTTGTATCTAAAAATATATTATACTTATATACTTACGCACCCACACACACGCACCCTCCGACATTCTTTCACACACGCACATATACACCCTTTCACATACACACATATGAATACAAACGTAGCACACTTACAATTATGTAAAATCTTTTCTTATATATTATTATTATTAGATTTAAAGTGGATTTTTATAATTGGCTCTAGTATTATAAATATATTTCTACTTGTTTTTTTATTTAATAGCTGTAAAAATTCAAAATAAAATAAAATAAATGAACAAATAAAGTAAAAATTCTCATTATCAATTCATTTATTTTTTTATACTTGTCTCTTGCACTAGTAAGCTTTTGAAATTTAAATTATCGACTAGTTATTTAACTGAAAGAATTGAATTCATCGTCATCATCATACTCTAATACGCCGTCGATGGTGCAAAGGGCACTGCATTGTTAGCTTGATCATCTGTTGCAGGAAGGTAAGGTGATCAGTCTTACACTTCAAGTGCCACAGCCCAAAGACAATTGAATACTTCAGTGTAAAACCACATTTCAGAAAATGTGTTTTACGTCGACCTTCTTAGAAATCAAATCGGGACCTCAAGCATGCTAGACAAACGCGTAAACCACTACTTGGCGGACTTTTGTTCACTTGATTTCTTTTTTCTGGATTTTAAACTGAGAGCAGTCATCGAGTCGAAAACAATCGGTCAGGATTCTGATTCTATTACTGACACATAACTGTATTCTTTACCATCATTCTGCGTGCGTTGCGATCATAAGCCATGTAAATGCCTAGACTTCCATATTTCCTTTCCTAAAATCAAAATATTATTGTTGATTAATTAAGAAAATAATAATGAAATATCAAATATTATGTATTTTTTCAGGTTTTCACGACTCATCGGATGCTAATTTTTTTTTCTATGTTATTGTGCGGTATTATAGTTCGCAATCTTTGTTAATGTTATTATATTAATCGCAAAGCAGTTATCAAATGACGCTGGCGATGAAATGAACAAATAATTTAGTACTGTGCTTTCCCCCACCAATGGAAAATTATGTAGCATATATAACATATAAACCAGCAGATAGCAGGTAATAAGCATAGTAAATGCCTTAACTTATAAATAAAGTAAAACTCGTATATATAAATTATTTTCTTTGCTTAATTTGAAAATTAAAACAAAAAGATTTTAACAAAAAGTTTTGTTCTACTAATAACATTTCTGCGGAATAAAAATAAGCAATAATGTTTAAATTTATTTCAACAGAGAAAAACAATATTTTTGAGAAGGGAATATGGAAGTCTAGGCATTTACAGGGCTTATGACATGTCATTGGCTGGTTTAAGTGGCCACTTTACGCACTGTGTAACATTCACCATTCTGGCCATGTTTGAACATCCACATTTCCTCAACTCTTCCATCTGTTGACTTTTGTGAAGTAAAAGAGCTGAAACCTTTATCACGTGGGTGAGATCCATCCGGCTGAACCAAATCACCTACTTGGCAACGCCTGAAAACAATGTTTTCCCTGTCTGTTGAAATAAATTTAAAAATGAACAACTCCCTAGGTAGGAAATCTAGCCAGTCTGCAAGCATTTGAACATACTCAAACATTGTTGAATAAGTAATAATGTGTTTATTTGTATATTATATATGTTTGTGTCTATATATATGTTAATAATAGACCAGTATAAACCAGTAAAACATTTAAGTTTGTAAGTGAAAATTCTTGATGGAAGTTCATTGTAATTTATTATATAAATAAAACACGAGTGATACTTTAATCCACAAATTTGGAATATCCAGTGACCGGTTTCATCGCTTTCGCGACATCTTCGAGACTGGTATATTTATTAAAAAGTTAAATGTATTTATACAGAACAGAGGTAAGGATACATAATTCAAAGTTATATGTAAGTAAATTAAATAAAGTTATTTTTATCTTAAGGATCATTATCGACAAATTTTCTATGGGTTAACAAATGAATGGATATAATGTTATTTTAATGAGTTTAAGTATTTTATTTTATTGTTGGTGTCCCATCCTTCGTAAGTGTGGTTTTGTAATGATTTCTGAAAAACAAGGGGTAAAAAGTCATTAGTAAAATTATATTACAATGGGTAAAGTAATGGAGAATGCACATGTGTTATCTGTTCATTAAGTAATTCTACGTCGGGTTTATTTTTTAATCTATTAATTTCGAGAATTTCTAATTTGTCAAGTTTATGGCCTTTGGGTGCAATATGAATTATTTTTACATTATTTTTTAATTCGAAGGAATGTTTGTTTTCTATTAAATGATTGGCAAAATTTGAATTATCTTTATTATTAGACCATGATTGTATGTGCTCTTTTATGCGTGTTTTAAAGGCTCTACCCGTTTGGCCTACGTAGCATGTATTTTTACAATCGTTACAATTAAGAAGGTAAGTTCCTGAGTTGGAAAACTTATCTTTTTTGTCTTTAGTATTTACTAACAAATTAGCTAAGGATTCGTACCGCTTAACAAACATAATTATAACAATGAGTTAAACATAATTAAATCTATCGCGATAAATAACGGATATAACAATACACTAGTTGATAACTTAATAAGAAAGAAACAAAAGCGTCTCGTAAACAATAAATTAACCCAAAGTTTGACACCAAAAAACAATAATAATAAAGACCGAAAGCGGTGGGCAAAACTTTCGTATATTGGAAAAACTAGTGATAAAATTGGACAAATAATAAATAAAAATAAATGCACTGCAGCCTTTTATAATAATAATTCCTTAGCTAATTTGTTAGTAAATACTAAAGACAAAAAAGATAAGTTTTCCAACTCAGGAACTTACCTTCTTAATTGTAACGATTGTAAAAATACATGCTACGTAGGCCAAACGGGTAGAGCCTTTAAAACACGCATAAAAGAGCACATACAATCATGGTCTAATAATAAAGATAATTCAAATTTTGCCAATCATTTAATAGAAAACAAACATTCCTTCGAATTAAAAAATAATGTAAAAATAATTCATATTGCACCCAAAGGCCATAAACTTGACAAATTAGAAATTCTCGAAATTAATAGATTAAAAAATAAACCCGACGTAGAATTACTTAATGAACAGATAACACATGTGCATTCTCCATTACTTTACCCATTGTAATATAATTTTACTAATGACTTTTTACCCCTTGTTTTTCAGAAATCATTACAAAACCACACTTACGAAGGATGGGACACCAACAATAAAATAAAATACTTAAACTCATTAAAATAACATTATATCCATTCATTTGTTAACCCATAGAAAATTTGTCGATAATGATCCTTAAGATAAAAATAACTTTATTTAATTTACTTACATATAACTTTGAATTATGTATCCTTACCTCTGTTCTGTATAAATACATTTAACTTTTTAATAAATATACCAGTCTCGAAGATGTCGCGAAAGCGATGAAACCGGTCACTGGATATTCCAAATTTGTGGATTAAAGTATCACTCGTGTTTTATTTATATAAACCAGTAAAGTTTTATTCGTAGACATGTTATGTTACGTTATAGTATAGTATAGTATTAATGACACGAGTTGAATTTAAACGAGTAAGTTTTTGTCTTGTGAAGTATATTTTCTCGGTTGAATTGTTTTACAACTTGAATATTGAGTGAGGGAAGATTTTTTCAGTAAGTAAAGTCAGCAACCTGTGGATTATTCACTGGATTTAACTTCTTGAGAGGCTTAAGTAAGACTTACCAACAGCTGCTCTGCAGAATGTTAAAGGTGATTAGTACTGTCAACTAAATGTAAGCTCCTGTCGGCCTAAATTTATTAATGCCTTAACAATGTTAAGACCTGCGCAGCAGAGTTTGAAATGTACCTTCATTTTTATAAGTTAACTACTTTATAGAATGACATCGTGTCGCGTCTGTTTTTTTAAACGGTGAAAAAAATTGGGATATTTCACCTTAAGAAATGTTTAAAAAACATAATTCAAACATGTAATTTATGTGACCTTAAAATAATTCCTTTCAGTAACATTTTTGTGAACAAAAATATGTTAGTGAATTATTAATTAGAATTTATAATTCACTAACTTATTTTTGTTCCCAAAAATGTTACTGAAAGGAATTTGTGAGTTTTTTTTTTTTTTTTAAAGAAATATTTGCGTTCTTATGATTTACCCAAAAATTTGATTTTGAGGGCCATTTTCAACGAATTGTAAATAACTCACTATTAGGAAATGGAATCAAGTTGGGGTAGAGTGGGATTCAAACCACGGACCTTTGGTCCGTGAGTCCGAGACACTAGCCACAGGACCACAACCCGATTAAATTATTTAAGTAATTATTTATTCAGTCTAGGACTAAAATTCATCATTACAAATTAATTTAACTGTAGTTTAACTTGATGGACTTTTATCTTGTTCGTTAGGATATAGACAAACCAAAAAAAAATAATCCTTAAACAATATTTTTTTGAATTAGGCAAAATAAGAATAAATAAAATAAATTTTAAAGTTTTTCATTCATTAACCTCATTTAATTATATTTTTGTGTGCATGGTACAAGTACATTTTATATATTATTTTTTATTATTTATTTGTACTTCGCAGATCAATAAGATACACATCAAAAAAAATCTTACAGTTAAATAATATTTTTAAAAATCTTAAATTTACAAAATGTTACATTAACCTGAAATAAAAAAAAATATAGATAACTTTCAAGAAAAATAACTAAATATTAATACATTATGTTAAACTAAGGAATCAGTATTAAAATGGAAATTTATAATGATACTAGAAAATCCACTATGTAACAAATGGTTTTAACATAAAACATTTAATACTTACTGAGATCATAGTTAAAATATTGATTTTAATCTTTAGTAGCACTGGAATGTTATATTGGTTTTTTTTATGTTTGAAATGGCTACTGAAAAACGCCTTTTAAATCTGAATGTTTGTTGCCTTGGGGATGTAGCCGATTCAGTATTGAGTTGATAGTTCGTTATAATTTTGGTACCGTAAGTCTTAACAAGGATTCTGTACTTCAACTGCAGATTTTCTACAAAAAAATGCATCCCGCATTTGCGGGATGCATTTACTCTTGTTTTGACAAGGAATCCAGCATGTTTAACGGCATGAAAAAAAGTGTTTTTGACACTTAGGTGGAATAACATACTCGTATACTGTCATTTCAAGCCAAATGAACTTCACGACGAAGTTAGCTGTAGCTTTGCCCAAACTTAAAAGGCTAAGAAACACCGTCTGACAGAAAACCGCAAAAACTTATTTAAGTCCCTGATATTTTTATTATAACAATTCATGTGTATACTTTGAAGGAACGGGGTGAACAGTTTTAAACGTTAACTTTTTTTTCCATATTTTAAACCTCCACTTGGATGCATGTGATTTTAAACTACAGTGAATATATAAATATATGTATATCGCACTTGGGTATGTATTTATGTCCAAGCCCATGTTTGTGCCTGACAAGATTATATTTACCCCGAATTACATACTGGGATCATGTTTGGTTGCCCAATCACGAAAGCTGCTGATGTAAAATATACACTGCAAGATACAAAGTGCACAAAGGAAAATGGACCTTGGGTCAATAAATTAACGAAATGCTAAGTTTTGCTTCGCATTTCGAAATTCAGTTTTTTTATTTGATTTTTTAAATTAATATTTCGCACTTGTCAAATTTTTTTTTCTCACAAAACCCTAGAAAAACATTTAAATAAAATTAATATTCATTTTTTGTTAAGTATTTCAGCAGGAACAGAGAAAAACTTATTCAGCAGAAATGTTAGGTAATGTTACTATAGTAACCATTTTATTTAAGTACGGGTAGAATGTTTTTAAATATAAATTTACTAAGTAAAGAAGAATACAATGCTTAATCTTATAAAAGTTTGCATTTGTACTATGTGTATAGCAGTGGCGAGCGGTGAGTTTTTAAATTGGTAAGCTATGAAAATTCTGATTAAATGTCCATAGCGGTAGTATGGCATATAAAAAACAAGTCTATTTTATATTTAATAAATATTTCCTAACAAATGGCACCAGTGGCTAATAGTTTCAATAAAAAAAAATTTAATGTAGCACGAACATTTGGTTTAAAAAATACAATTTAAAAAAACATAATTGCAAAAAAAAAATGGAACCCCCATGGACTCGAACCCCCGCCTGCGTCATTAGAATGCAACGACCCATCCGCGCAGCTATTTCACGTTTTGGGCTAGACGTCGAAAAAGTAATGCATAAAATAGATAATTCATTAGCGTACCGGTGCATCTTTGGCTAAGTCAGACTTTTATAACTTGTCTTGAAATAAAACACTATTTCTTAATAAATGATAAAAATTAAATAATTTAAAAAGTATTCCTTACCGAGTACGATAGTTCACCAAACAAAACATAAATTACGTTTTAAGAATCATTGTTTCATCGACTTTTATATCATATTATTATTCACAAAACGACATGAGTTATGCATATTATAATTCTTCATATATATTTATTCTTAACACTATACACTTGTAACATTTTATCATAACTCTAACTAAATTTTGAATGTTTAAATAGATAGTAAAGAATAACCTACAATATCCAACTGTCATCGTGTGCACAAAAACGAATTACAATTCAAAAACAATTAGCGAATCTTTGTTTTTTACAACCCACTAAAGGATTTATACTATATTATGGATTTAAAAAAATATCAATTCGTTTCGATTAAAATATCAAAATATTAATTTATTTTAAAGCAAATTTACTTTCAAACCACCTAAACATAAGTATGATCGATTACTTACTTATTATTGTAACTCCTTGTTAAGACATACAAAATATATTCGTTATCTCTTTCTCACAAATAACGAGTGCGTATATTGTCACCTCCCTTAGACTGTCGTAAGTCAAATTAATGTACTTTAAAGAATACTTGCCCTTATGAAAATGTATTGAAAGACTAAATTGCATTACTGAAAGCTGCAAGATTTTACTGTAATCGCAAGTGTAATTTTTCGAACGAGATTCTAAAGTTTTAGGTTAAAGACGTATTTGAATTAATGATTTTAAAGTGAGCAGAGTAATCTCGTGTAATCCAGTAGTAATAATTTTGGCCAATAGAGGCGCAACTGGTCGCTGTATGGAGTAAAGGAATATGATATAAATGTACTTACCCAAGAAAAGTAATATATTTTCTTGGTGATGTGTTTTTTCCTTATAATACTACAGTATTATAAAACATTACTTACGATGTCAAAAAAATATGGTAAGTTGCATGTAATCGATTATAAGGAGCATTCGCCCCTGGTGTATAGTAGGGGAATTTCATTAAAAATGCTACTCATTTAGAAAAAATATCGGTAATATATATAATATTCTAACTCAAAAAAAGATTTAAAAATATGGGTATTCATACATTTGTGGAACTTATTACACATTACTGGCTGGTTTAAGTGACCCCCTTAACACTGAAATTTTGGGGTTAATTATTCATTTAGACAATTTTGCGTAAAATTTTAATTGATATAATATTATAACTTTCATCTGGGGTATTTTTTTCCGTTTTGTTTCCGCATCAGCTCCTAAGTGGAGTATGCGGACATCACTATTCGCTCCCAGGAGACCTTATCGTTAGCCAGCACTCTTGCCTCCTCGTTCTCCATGTGAATCCCGCGTTCCTCAGATCCGCCGAATAAAGCCAAAAGAGCGTCATCGACGGCCTTTTAGGAAGGCAAATACCTTTTCTACGGGAATTTTTTGTAGTTGAGACCACACACATGAGAATTTGGAATTTCTTGCTTTTTTTTCTTTCAACAGGGGTAAAACGAACAAGAAACGCTAGTTTTACAGTTAGCCGTCTAATAATAATACTCCTTAGATAATATCGTCCTAAGAGTAATAATACGCCACCAGCCAATAGAGTCACCCATATGAACAAAAAACATTTAATGATTATCAACTACTACATTATCTACAGTTTACAGCAATCCAACGGGCCGTTTGTACTCAGGTCGAGAACTGCAAACGCATATTGAAACCATCCGTTACACGTTTGTTGTTAAACTAAAAACCAGACCTATGTTTTAAACGCTTTTGTTCTACCCATTAAGAGGACTTCTTTTTAACCTTTCCCTTACTGTCTCGCTTACAGAGCTGTATAGTCATTACACATGCAAAAAATATGAAATTTTAAATCTGACAAATTGAATATTCATAGGCAATCGCTTTAATTATGTATAGTTATAGTCCAAAGTGACATTATATTTAACCTAATTGCTAAAACTATAAGATCATTCTCGCAGCGTAGGCGAAAGAACCACCCCCAACAAAAATCGGATAGCTACTGACTGGCATCTGGAAGAATTACTGAAAACTTTGCAGTTCGCGTATGTGAACATCGATTATACCATTTAGTATTCCGAACATATATATGGAATCAATATTAGTACTACGTTTTTGTAGACTAGAAATATTTAACATTGACTCTATATCAGCATAATAATAATTACCTCTCTCTAGTCCAAGCATCTACGCTACTTTTCGAAGCAAGCGATGTTGGACTAATTCAATGTGATTAATGCGATTGACATAGAATGGAGACCAGACCACGGAAGCATATTCTAGAAGAGGGCGAACAGTTAAGTAATAAAGAGTTTTGATTGTACGGACATTATTAAAATCAGAGGATATTCTGTTATTGAAGCCAAGTATTTTCAGTGGTTTATTTACTGTTACTTACATAGAATAATAATCAATATAAATCCTCGTTACATACTAGACATTGAATTATTTTTTTCTTAAAAGTTTTGTCAACATTTTTTTTCAAGATCTGCTTAGGAATCTTATTCTTATCTAATTATTATAATTATAATATTAACTTTAAAGCTGTACTTCTACAAATAATTTAAAATAATGGGAAGTTTTCCTTATTTACCGATAAAATAAAATGTACTTTGTATACCCTAATTGATTTTTTATTTCTTTATTTATCTTGGTTTATATAGAAATTCTCAATACTTGTTAAATACTCCATAAACTATTCGCACCATTATGCACCTATGTCATTAAACAAAAATTATTATTTGTGTATAAGGAAACTTTGTCAGTATTTAAGTGAGCTTGATAATGTCCTGATATGACAAAACGCTTCTCATTATACACTCTTGTATCAATATTTAAAAAAATAAAAGTATTTTATTTTTGATACTTTACCAAATTTTAATGTAATACTTATTGATATCATGAAAGTATTGATTTTTAAGCTCACGTTTTCTGATGAATACAAAATATGCCATCGCTAAATTCGTATCAATAACATTGGTTGGTTGACTTCCGCATACACCTTCCATTTACCGTTGGGTAAAAATACCACTTTTTGCAATTATTGTTCTCGAGAAAATAAAAAGCCAATTTACCCCAAAGACATTTAAATAAAATTCCGAATTTGAATTCTTCGCGTTATAAAAATGCCAATTTAACATCAGTGATAAATTCAAATTTTTCACATTCGTCAAGGGAATTGTGGCGCCAATAAATCAGATCTCCCCTTCTTGCCCCCCTCCACATTTCTCTTTTTCCTTTCTTCGGCCGGCCTAGATATGAAAAGCGTTGACGATTTCAAGAATACTCTAACAAGATTAAATTTTTGGCTACGGTGCATTTTTCTAATTATTAATGGGCTTAAGGCAATTTTTTTCAATTTATATCAGAGAAATCAATAAGAACTTACTCATTTTAAAATGAAACGTTAAACTTTTACAAAACAATATCATATAAACGATATTTCCATTAAAAGTCTACAGCGCAAAAATTACGTTTAAGGTTTTTGAAATACGTGTATTACGTAATAAATTTTATTTAATTTATTTCATTGATTTATTCATTCAAAATAATACTTGTTTAAATATTAATGTACTTATAAGGGTTTTTTAGACTGTGCCCGCTCTAAGCCATAATAAATACCAACAAAAAATACATGGTAAAATTAGTTTAATTAAATTATAATGACATGTGATGTAGTAGAATAACAATCCAGAAAAACAGGGTATATATAATACATTTAAATAATCCAAAGAAGATAATATAATGAAAAAAAACAGATATAAATGTACAGTATTTTGGTCTTCTGTTTTGCGTGCAGCAAAAATACATATTCATGTTTTTAAACTTTATGGTTTTTCAATACATACAATTTTTACGATTATGTAATAAAAAAATCCGCTTCATAATTTCATTCTGAATTATGAAATATATTGCTGAAACCTTATTTCCTCAATGTATCTTTGCATTTTAACTTATCGTTGGGAGACATTTAATTTATGCTACAAAATATGAGACCACGAGCCTGCAGTAAAGCAAAATATTTATCCTCTGTACCGTGATACTGCGGTAGGTACTAGATATTTTTTCCACCATACAATTTGCGGTATTATGAAATTTGCATCCAAAGTAACCTTTTTATTTTATTTAAAAAGCTAATATTTTTTTTATGCTTGTATATCACATCACTATGAAATCTTTTTCAATAAAAATATGCAAATTTTAGGTTTTGTTTTATGAAACATTTAGTTTTATTTTTTGAAAAAAAGTATTTGAGTTCTTAGGATTTACCCAAATATTTCATTAAGAGGGCCATTTTTAACGAGTTGTTAATAACTCACTACTAGAAAATGGGAATCAAGTTGGGGTAGAGTGGGATTCGAAACACGGACATTTGAGCCGTGAGTCCGAGACACTAGCCACGGGACCACAACCCGATTCAAAGTACATATCAAATTTTATAGCAAAACACAACTTTTTTTTTCTCTTATTAGGTCACAGCCAGAGTATGTATCTCCAGTTTGGAGTCTTTATCACTGCAATTTATAAACTACCTACCGAGCCCTAGTGAGAATGTTGCAATTATGCTACTGTTTAATTCTACTTTTTTTTTCTTTTGCCCAATAACTCCTGAATTGTCATTGAATGTGGATGTGGTATTTGTATTCACAGCGAGATCGCTAATAAGTTATTTTAGTTATTCAATCTGCTGTGTCGCGTTATCACGTGCATCACGAATCAAAAAAACGACATGTGCCTAGTTCACTACAGGACATCTGATAGAACCTGCCTCGAGAAAGTTCCACCATTAAGGTTGGAAGAATCAAATAACAAGGTAAGTAATTGCATTCATTTGTATTGGGGTTCAGTGGCAAAAGTACATTCTTACCAGGGGCAAATCGTCCATATAATCGATTATGCGCAGCTTACCATTATATTTAACTATCAATAATAATGTTTTTTAGTAGTTATAATTATGGGAAAAATAATATGATAATCTTTATTCATTATAAATTTACGTCACCGTTTATATCTCCCTTAAAAAATAAATATAAGAATTTAAAGCGCACTAGCGCATTGCCCGTTCCCTATTATTGCAGCTTATTTCTCAATATAAAATGTATACTGTATTTTAACATCCAAAAACCCAGTACGTATATTTTCCTTGCTGAGTTCACTCGCAGATTACAGATATTATTTGAATTTTCTCTATTTGGAGAGTAGCATTTCGAACATTATTTCCTAAATACCATTTTCGTTTGATAGTATTCTGTTGACATATGACGCCATACTTTTCGTCCGCGCGTCTTAACTAGTGGCGCCTCGCTCGGTGTCGTAAATTTTTGGAAATACATATTTATTTTTAGTTTAGAAGGAAACGAAGCTGACGGCGCGGCGTGGCGGTTGCGGCGGTCACGACGGTCACGTGTCATTTTTGTTGCAATATTATTGCGAATACGTTTAATGAATGTTATTGTTATGTTGTGTAATGTAATAGTTAAACCGATGTATTTTGGCATAAATAAATAACATATTTCAACAGAGATAAAGACCATTATAGAGAAGATAACATAGAAGTCTAGGCATGTTATCGTTGATGAAATCTAAATCTAATGTCATTGTTTTTTCAGAAAAAAATATATATTAACGTTTCCCATTACGTAAAAGAAAAAAAAATAACATTTTGTATGCATAATGGGGAGTGACGTCTTACAATAATATGCTTATTTAATTTTTAATAAGTAAATATTTTTAGTATAAAATGTAAATTACAAAAAAAAATATACGGTGTTTTCAATCAGTGCCAAACAAAAATGAATTTTAAATAAAATTATTTTATCATCATTATTTTCTAACATTTTTTTAAAAACTTTTGCCCTACTGTTTTAAAATAATAAAGAATATACCTCAACATTTCGCGAAGTTGTTAGATATTGTTAGTTTGTTAGATTACTGGTAATAATTATTTTAATTACAAATAAGTAGGTATCCCGTCTTCTGTTGCCAGCAGGTGAAACTGGAGCTAGAGAGATGAAGTTGTTTTTACACAAAACCATAGAAAAAGAATCCGTTTACCTGTTATTTTATTACTTATGTGTATGTATGTACATGCAGGTACAAATTATGGATATAAGTAAATAATAATAAATAAATAATATTTTTATAGCTTACCCATAAAAAAGTCACCGTTCGCAACTGATACTTACTTACTTAACGTGTTCAGCTAGATCATATCCAGCCACTTCAATATGCGGCGACGGATATCGCCTTGTCGTTTGCTACAATTTTAGGTTCCAGAAGTACAGCCTTCTCCCATGAGAAGGCATGTCAGTAAGTGGCTATCGTCCTGGGTTGCGCCGCAATCACATATATCATCAACAGAAAGGTACCCCCACTTTTAGAGATATTTTTTACATCGTGTAACACGAAAGTAAAGTAAAGTTTATAAATTACGTAAAGTACTCGTATATAAAGATAACGCAATTTGTAACTAGAAATCCGAAAACCAACGAAACCGCAATTCGAGCGCCTACCTGCTATCTGGCGAGTTGCGCGATCAGTTAGAAATGGAATATGGATCCCTATTAAATAATTCAATTCTACCATAAGAACAGTAAATGACCACTTATGCATTTACAAATTATGCAATAATAAAATTTATCGCTCCGATCTGTAAAATTTCATAAATTATCGTGTCCCACTTTGATGACTAGACATATTTTTTTGTTACACAGTCATTATCTAAGTACTAATTATTAAATATAAACACCAGTGACTCGCATACAGCGGCTTATAAATCAATATAATTATGATTTGATTAATTTTACATTTCGCGGTTGATAATCAAGACCTGGAAAATAATAGTTTAAGTAGAATGGATAGGCCACGTAGCGGGAATATCTGACGGTAAATAGACAAAAGGTGTACCCGAGTAGAGATCGAGGAATACGAGGTACTGAGGATGCCCACAAATGAGATGATCGGATTATCAGAGGTTTTCCGATAGATTGTGGATGAGGACGTCACAGAACTGTGAAAAGAGGAGGAGACAGAGTTGCCTATGTCCTGCACTGGACATGGGCTGATTATGATATATCCGGGAGGATGGTGAATACTATTTTGTGTGTAAAAAAGAACCAAAACCCTTGGCGACTGTTTTCGATTTGATGATTACTCTCAAGTTAAAATCCTAAAAAGGGGAATCGAGTGAAGATAAATTCGTCTCGTAGTGTGTAATGGTTGAATAGTTTGTCTTCCATGCTTGGCAGGGTAGACCTGAAATATTGTTTTAACCGGTGATTTTAAATCAACGTATTTGCTATACACAAACGCGGCAACTGGAGTAGCAATCCATTACCTATGTAGCACCAAAATTATAATGACAACATTTTGACTTAAATTGATCCAAATACTTTTATTTATTTATTCAATATAATAAACGAATTTTTCACAGCGGTACTACGTCAAAGTTCTTTATTTTAACACTTGTCTGGATGCTTTTATGAACCATTCAGATTTTTAATTAAGAAGTAACATTGTTCCAAGCAAATTGTAAATCATTTACGTAGTTACTTAATTTGACGTCAACAGTCGTTTTTTGCTACCAAATAACATACAATCAGTAGCGTAAATTAACTTTTAAATCTACTCTTCGCTGACATTTTTAAGGTCAATGGTTTATTGTTTGAAAGAAAACCTTCAATAATATTTTGAAAAGTAATAATTTAACGATTTAGTAACAACATCAACATACAACGTAAAAAGGGGTGAATTTGTAATAAGAATATTGGGTATAATTGTTTTATAATACGTTTGTTATTAATAAAATAAATTCAGATATTACGATATAAAAAATAATTTTGAGATAGGAATACACATGGTTTATGATTTAAAGGGCAATGTCTATCAATCTTAAGCTTCGTAAGGTGGTATTTCCTACTTCGCAGAAATACTAGTAATACTCGTATCAAACATGTGCAAAATAGTGAATGTTACACACTGTGTCAAATGGCCACTTAAACCAGCCAATGACATGTCATAAGTCGTGTAAATGCATAGACTTCCATATTTCCTTCTCTAAAATGTTTTCCATCTATTTTGTAATTTAATAACTCCCTAGCGGGTGAAATCCAGTATTTTGACAACAAAAATTTGGACAAACTCCAATGATTGAAATTAAACCAACTGATCCAAGATGAATAAAAATTGTAAAATCGTTTTCAGGCGTTGTCCAGAATGTGAAACGATTCTATGGATTTAATATTTTCAAAAACTATAAAGGCTTTAGCCTCTTTTACTCAACTAAAATCAACAATGAAAGCATCCACCACCTACCGAATCCGTTTAAAAAACTGAATGTCTTTCTTCAGATTCACTCATACAAGAAATAATTTATTTACGAATTGATTATATTTCTTTCTCTACTAACCATATTCAGTAAGGAAAAGCGCGAACAAATATTTACATTTATAACTTTCAATGTCTCTTTAACTGTCGCTCTAAGCCCCCCCTAATTGTCTGCAAGGCAGGGACACGGGAAAATGTAAATAAAATAAATAATCAAATCCATCACCCAATTTAGACCCCTTTATGTTGATAGTGATAGGAAACGTTGGTATTTACTCTCTGGAGCACCATAACGCCCCTAGGTGACCCTTAAGACCGGTCACCGGCGGCGCACCCAAAAGCAGCAGTCTTACCCTCAGACTACTGGTTGCAAACCAACTTTGCCAGTACTCATACCTACTCAAACTGTGATTATTGAACAATTAATCTATTTTATTGCTTTCGCTTGATGTGGTAATATTATACATAATCACCAAAATCAAAAGACGGAAGATAAGGCGTAAGCCCCGTAATTACATAGACTTCTATCTGAGATTTTCTCCATCTCTGTTTTAATTTACTTAGTGTATTTTATGTTTGTTATTTGGTAAATTGTTTCTTTTATGTTTTGTCATCATAATATATCGATTCGATACGAACACTAAACATAATTTTATTAAATATACATGCATGTATATTAATTATAATCAAGTCAAGGCAAGTAAAAGAGCGCAATAATATGCTTTTCGTGTACATTTTTTCAATACTAAAGCTTATATTATTCTTGTTGTGCAACCGATATTTTTAAGCGTTTCTTAATATAAAAAAGAAGTTGGCTACAAAGACAACATTACAAACATTAAGAGGAAAAGTGAAGAATGCATTTGATGACAAAGAAATTGCCATTAGTGCCATTTTGAATATTTAGGGAGCTTTTAATAACATCTCAACTGAAGTCATTACTGAGGGTATGACGAAACAAGGTGTTGACTCCACAGCTCTCAAGTAGATTAAATCAACAATGTTTGATTATGTCCAAATGCTTGCAGACTGGCTGGACTTCCTCCCTAGGGAGTTTTTCATCTTTAAATTTATTTCAACAGAGAGGGAAAACATTTTTAAGAAGGGAATATGGAAGTCTAGGCATTTACAGGGCTTATGACCTGTCATTGGCTGGTTAGTGGCCACTTTACACACTGTGTAACATTCACCATTCTGTCCATGTTTGAAGATCTACATTTCCTCAACTCTTTCACCTGTTGACTTTTGTGAAGTAAAAGAGCTGAAACGTTTATCACGAGGGTGAGATTCATCCGGCCGAACCAAATCACCTACCAGGCAACACCTGAAAGTAAAAATTGGAAAATTGTTGAGGAAATGTGAATGTTCAAACATGGGCAGAATGGTGAATGCTACACAGTGTGTAAAGTGGCCACTTAAACCAGCCAATGACTAGTCATAAGCCCTGTAAATGCCTAGACTTCCATATTACCTTCTCATAAATGTTTTCCTTCTCTTTTGAAATAAATTTGAAGATTTAATCAATAATATCTTACAGAACGGTCATGAGGACACATTTTGATCCTCATAGAAGTATCGCTTATATGGGCTATCGTCAAAGAGGCGTTCTATTGCCACTTAAATGATCTATTGTTGTTGACGATCTGTTGTGTGAGCTAAATAATGTGCACCTTCTAACTCAAAAGTATTCTTTTTATGGCGAAGGATGAATTTTTCTAATGTTTCCTATATGTATTTGGGTTTTGTGTCGTTTTTGGTTTTCTTTGTATTACTACGTTCTTCTGTCATTCTCAAACGGGATCCGGAGCATGCGGCCACGGTCTCAATTTGGAACCTACACTGTATTCCTTCACTATCATGTTAGGAAATTAGAATGAAAACTTAAAAAGTTTCTATGTTTTGTTATTTTTGCGGTTTCATTGTAAACAAGATGAGAATTTTGCTTGATTAATTTAAAAATGAAAGTGAAAGTGTGAAACTGAAGAAAAACTCTAGTTTTAAAGAGTATGCTGACAACTTGGTGGTTTTAATCGTAAGTAAATACCATATTGGTCTACACATCACAAATTTTTCTGTACGTATGAGCAATTTAGCAGTTAATTTAGTTGTCTTTGTTAGATATGGATGAAAATGTGAGTACCAGGTTTTTTGATCGATGATACACACAGGCGTTAAATTATTTTACCATAAATCTAGAGCGATGACGGAAGAAAGCAACTAAGCATTTTCTGTTCAACGAAATACATTATATTACGCAAAACCAGCTGATTGTGTACATGACGTTGACTCTAAACAACGAAATTGGATGACAAATCCAGCGCTTTGAAGTGCATCAACTTCATTGCCGTCATAAAGACGTCAAGAACAAAAGAACACGACCTACAAAAGGACCACAAGGCATGGTAACATTGTTCAGGTCAGTTAAGTACAGTTTAGTATTTAGTTTTGACCTACTCATATCATCCAGTTACATTAAGGTCTAACTGTTCTGTATTATACTCACTATGTTTTAAATACTCATTGAATATCAACCTTTCGAAATCTCCAACTGTTGTAAAAGCCCCCCTAACGACAACTAAACAAAATCCTTTGAATGAACGTATTCATTATGGGTAAATAACCCATAAAGTAATGCGGACTTCAATGAGGAAGTTCAGTTTTTTAAATATTTTATAAATTTATTAATAGACTATCAAACTAAACCAAAAAAAAATTGTTTTATTTTTATGTATTGTATTATCATCGGCAGGATTTTTAAAAATAGTTTAATTACTCCGCGCATAACGTCACTAGTTCTCTTTGGTGATTTGTCCTGATTAGTAAGTTGGCTTCCTGGAAACCATAAATCTATCACAACACTCTATCCTCGGTTGATTTAGAAGAACTTGTGACGTAATTGTGACTCAACAAGGATTTCCTAGAAAGTCGGGGCAAGTTCACAGTACAGTCATAGGTCGTTTCTGATTGTATCGCTATAAACTGTGTCTCTGTCCCTTATAAATGTATGTTCAATGTTATTAATAAATAAATAAAATTCAAAATAGTTTGTTTATATCAAAATCATTTTTTAAAAATTAAGGTAGAAATATAATTAGTTAAGATTTTATTTAAAAAAAAACAAGCAAACGATTTTGTTTTAAATTAATCATTGACATTATTATTGAAAAAACCTTGACTTGCACCTATATTGGCCAAAGCGCACTGCATTGGTACATTAATCGCAGTAGATAATAATTTGGGATATTTAAATAACATCATTTATGCTACATGACTCAACGTGATCTCAACAGTATGTCTAGATCATTTTATGTCACGCTAGTAATTGAGTGTACAAATTTAAATTATATTATGGTATTTTTTTGTACGAGAAAGTAATATGATCAGTCTTATGTGCCAATCCTTAGAAATATTCTAATGTAAAAAGTAAAAACAGATAATATATGTATATATTCTTTAAAAAAAATATTTTTCAAAATCTACAGTCATATGCACAATAATACGGTTATAATATTAATGATTCTTAAAACTAGTCTTAAAATAATATTATTAACTTACAATTAGCAATATACGTCATGTGTTATTTTATACAAGAATAAAATTTAGAAAACAAAAAAAAAAGTTCGTAGGGGAGGGTGGGACATGATGGGGTAGTGGGGCAAGATGGGGCCCTGCGATAAAGCTAGGGTTTCCTAGGACAGCGGTGCCCGTATCTTAACGGCCGTAGTGAACGGTGATGCGGTGAACAGCCGTCGTAACGGTGACTAGAAAGTGATTTCCTAGGAAAACGGTGTTAAATTGTGTTGATAATACCGTTTTCCTAGGAAACCACTCTCTAGTCACCGTTACGAGTGCTGTCTACCGCATTACCGTTCACTACGGCCGTTAAGATACGGGCACCGCTGTCCTAGGAAACCCTAGCTTAAAAGCCGAAATCTGCCGAGTAGCTCCGAGCACATTACGCCATTTGATGCTCTTCTTAAACCCCCCACCAATGATGCAATTGCAACGGACATGTGTGCACGCTCCGATACGCAACGATACTAAACGTGTTTTTCGCAAATTTTATATTATTTTATCGAGTTTGGCTGCTTGTGACATAAAAGGAAGCATATTGTGATTTTAACTGGCTGATGGTCGCTTTACAAGCTCAAAGTATTGTCATTTACAGCAAGTTCATCAATTATTTCCAGAGAAATGGTTATTCGTAAACAATAAGCGTAGTTAACAAGCATAGTAAAAGGGGCAAGACAGGGTATTGGTACCCCATCTTACCTCATTGCTTGAACACAATGTAGTTACAGTTTTTATTTTCTTTGTGTAAGCAGAATATGGTCCGAAACTACGTTTGAAAGACCAAGAGGGGGAGTTGGTCAAAGTAATGCATGAATTGAGATATAGAAGACATTTTAGAAGGGAGAAAAGGATATAAACTAGCTGCAAGATTTTATTTAATTCCTCAAACTACTTTGGAGCGAAAAATTATGTTGGTCAGGCAAAATAATAACAGGATAGATAAAATGAAGGTTTTTTTGCGTCTTAAACATACAGTTTTTAATGAAAATGAAGTAGCCATCGAAACGATCAAGACGTAACTCTTCTTCCATAAATGATAAAGATGATACAGAGTGCCTGTTTTGTAGAGGGTCATACGTTGAGTCAAATAAAGGCTGGATAGCGTGTCAAATGTGCTAGAGCTGGGCACACTGTTCATGCGCTGGAGTAGACGAAAAAAACAAGACACCATCCTTGTCTATCCTAGATGCGAACTGCAGTAGGCGGTACCCCATCTTTCCCCACTAGTGGGCCAAGACGGGATAATTACGACTGTTTTTAATTGATTCATTTCACTAGTTTTGTATCTTATATTTAGTTTTTTTGTAACACGTTTGTTAGATTAAAGATCAAAATTTATAAGAATTTTTTTTTTAAAGGATTTATAAAAAGAAACGCGTTTTATCGACGTATTACCTTAAAGGCCTCATCATGCCCCACCCTTCCCTACATTTGTAAATTTAAAATAAAGAAAATAATGAAAAAATGATATAATATTTTCCCATCATCAGTTATCCACAACAATAATGCCTGCATGCTCTTGCTGATTTCCCTTTCGAATTTATTGTTCTTCAAGATGAATATATCACTCGCATTGCCTCTAATGTTATTACACAAGGTACAAATTATATGTATGCATAAATTTGTTGGTGTTTTAGTATTTATATCAACAATATCGAGAATCAAACCCTAAGCTTCTTGCATTGTAGGCAAACCCGCAGACCATTTATCTGCGAATCAAACCCATAATCTCTAAGCGGAAGGTTGAAATGTAATGAAAGCATTTTCCATTTTTAATCGGCAAAAATAACTTTTTCAGGGCGTTTGCGTGTGATTCTCTATTTTTTTTGGTACATGAAGGCAATATTTAATTCAATATAATTATATATTTATTTTAACATTTCATTTTAAATATCTTCGTTTTTTATTTATTAATAAAAACAGTTTTATTTCACGATAGGACGTTTATAAATATATTAATTAACAACATAAAGCTTGACACAAAAAAAAATGGTTTATAAAACAAACTTAATGACAGTAAAGCAGGTAATTTTTTTTCGTTAAGGTTAAACATAAATTAATTCAGTTTCGTTTTCTCTTTGTAAAGCTTTTTACACTAATATGTAAAATTAAGTTGAGCTATGGATCTAGAACAACATATTAATTGGATACGTAACGTTATAAAGCTTTCAACAAGCTTACGTTAAAGTTTTGCAAAGGAATAAGCATTGGTATTTGTGAAATAATAATGAATTTTCAATTGCGTTTGTAAATGCTTATTAAAATTAAACAATACTTCTAAGCAGTTTTAATACAGATACGTACGATTCAAGAAAATTGATGGTAGACTCCAGGAAAATTACGTTCGTCTGGTTATTAATATTAATATTAATATACCCAAATTTGAGAGTTTACATAATTGAGAATAGTAACAACATTTATCACGATGCGTGTTATCTAAAACTCTGGTCTATACTCGGTCGAAACGAAATTGTGATTTTTTTACTCTTGTATAACGAAGTGCTTCTATATAAGTGCGAATTCTGGCACCTTACTAAAATTCTAAACACCAAACAAAAAATAAGAGCTTGAGAAGTATATTATGTCAAAGGTGGTTCGATTTCATAACTAACATTGAAGTCAGAGAACGGATGTAGCAGCTTCTTACATCGAGCGTTTTGAAGGTGCGACGGTGAATCTGGCTTAGACATGTGCTGCGGATGCCTCAGGAGAGCCTTATTCCAATTTGCCAACCGGAAGACCACCATTGAAAGGCATTATTTCAGGTTTATTCGGCGGAACTTAGGAATGCAGGATTAACGTGAGAGGAGGCGAGAGTGCTGGCTCGCAATAGTCTCCTGGATGCATCTGGTAATTTCCACATGCAGAAGAGGAAAAAAACTATGATCTTAACACATTTATATATTTGAAAAAATAACAAAGGATTTGTAAACAATTCACATAATGATAGTAATATGTTCTTTTTCTTCTTTCTGTGCCATATCAGGTCTCCCTGATGTTGGCGATCACTCTAGAGTAGGCATTCCGGCCCTGTGCCAACTAGAACAACGCCCCAACTCCACGCACTCGCGTCCAGTAGAAGCGCATATTTGGCCTAGATATGCAAGTTTTCTCTGTTTTATTTAAAACAGTAGTTCTTTTTCGGCACTGCCTCGTCTCAGCACCTTTACGTTGGTCACTAAATCTGTCCATGAAATTCTCAGCATGCTTTGGTGAAACCACAATTTAAAAGCCTCTAATCGGTTCATAGAGTTCACCTTGTGAGTCCATGTTTCAACCCCGTAGAGCAATATCTGTCTTAGTTTTGAATTAAGACTAACACTGAAGAAGAATGATTTTATGCCATTGAATGCTGATCGTGCTATCTTTATTTTGCATCTCATTTCCCTATCTGGATCCAGATCAGAAGTGATTTGACTGCCGAGGTATTTAAAGTCTCTCGATTGTTAGACTATTTATTCGCAATACAGCATTATTGTGAGGGTTTCGACTAAACACCATCATCTTTGTTTTAGCCACATTGATGTTCAAGCCCATTACTCTTCTAGCTTTGTCAATTTTACTAAGGAGTTCCTGAAGGACACATGCTTTGCCAGCCAAGATAACGGTATCATCAGCATATCTGGTGATATTGATAATTTCGCCGTTAATTTTTATTCCCTTCCTGACATTAGAGAGAGCATTCTTAAATACAATAATAATAATGTGCTAGTTAAATTAATGTTTTTCATTGCTATAAAATACTTTTCGAAAACATGTTCATGGCCCAATTTTTTTTTAATGTATACGAGTTACGAAATAATAATTACGTGCCCGAGGCGTTAGGGGGGATAAAAAAAATGATAAGAATGAAGATAAGATAAGGAGAAGAAGGACTTATGTTGAGTTGTTAAATTGTAGCATTTCAAAATTACATAAAAAGCCATAGTACCTCATTTTTCGGTTTATTCAATATTCATATTAAAAAACACAACCTAAAAAACTATGGGAAACATTAATATTTATTTCTCTTCCGAACGAGCTAAAATAATAATTAGCAATAATATAAATTTCTGAAGTAGTATTTGCATATACGAACCTTTCCTTAGGTAACAAGTAGCGAGTGGCTTGAAATGTGATTCATATTCTCGGCCGGCCATTTGTTAAGAGTTTTATGCAAGTGCATTTGTACACAAAGGTAAATCCTGTTCTCTGCGCTGTGCTGTGATGCCTTAACAAGACTAACATAACGGGGATGTGAAGCGACAGTGCACTGTTCTGGAACATCCGTAACTGACTGCTAAAAAACATAAATAAACAGTTTTTTACTTGTTTAAAATTTTATTAGAGCGTGGTAAAGTATACAAAATAATGTGGAATGAAATTCTCACGTAAAAATGACAATTCTGAAGGTAAAAATGCATACATTTTTTAAAAAAGAATAGGGAAATAATACTTTTTTAGAATTTTCATTTAATAAGAGTCTATCGAGAAAAAAACGTTTATTTTTACTGCTTATTAGTAGCATAAAGAATATTTTTATATTTATAATTTTGAATTCCCTGAAAACGGTCCATTGCATTGACCACGCCCTAAATCGTTATTATACAGGTAATTTTGATACTTTTTTATTATCTTTTTTTTATACATTTTTTTAAAGGAATAACCCGCTAAGCCTCTATTTTGAGGCTTGTCAGCAGGTGGGATAGAGGGAATATGGAAGGAAGTAATGAAAAATACAGCACAACACCCAGACCAATTGAGGAAAAAATCTTTCTTGGATTTTTCTCTTCTGGCGGGAATTGAACCCGTGACGCTAGTTTCACAGTTGGCCGTCTAACCAACTGCAGTACGGCGCCTGTCAACTTTGTTTGTGACCGTTTAAATTTAAATAGAACATCATCACAAATCTTGACGTCACAATTATCAAGGCCAAACATGTCGCGTTTTTGTAGGGACACCTTTTTTAATTATTTATTTTTTAAAGGTATGTGTGAAAACATTCCTTCACAACATCCACGTTGATTTTAAAAATACTATTAATTTTTACAAATCCACTTCATATATTTTTATTGGTATTGGTAGTATGTGTTATTTCCGTATTGAACTGTTAACTAAAATACGACAGTAGAAAATATTAGCTAGTTTTTGAAAAGTTTTTTTTAGTACGTATTATTCCCTGTATAACTACTCAAAAACTCGAACTCGAAAAAATTTCATCGAATAATTAAACATAAACATGTACAATACAACCTAATGGAAGGTATTGGTATGTTCGCTATGCACAAGCGTTTGTGCATCTTTTTGTCGTCCCCATTTCCACAAATTGCGTTATTTAATAACGCTTTGTCAGAGTAATGCGCTATTAACGGTATTTTGGGAATTTTCACAATCAGAATAGCGAACAGCGGATTATAATTGTTGGAATAATCATCACATTGATTATTATTCAGCAATTGTCATTGAAAAACACACCAGAATATAGCTTGACGAATAAAAGATTTTACTGTCAGTGGTCCAAGTTTATTTTTTATTTATCTTTTCATTCTCATTCATTATTCCCTCTTCGCAATTTACGGCGCAAAGGGCACTGCATTGATACACCAATCGCAGCGTAACTTAATATTTTTTTCCATGAAGGTTAGATGATCAGCTTTAAGCTTAAGGTGCCAATCTAGAGGTAAAAACACCTTTTAAAAAGAAAATTTCATGTCGGGAATTGAACCCGAGACCTCTTGCATTGTAGATAAACGTGCTGACCACTACATCACGAGGCCAATTATATTTTAATAAGGATAAACTAGAATGATTTTGAGTTCGCATTACTGTTTATTTTTTATTTTTTTATTTAAATAATATTATCATACATTTTTACAATTTTTGAAAATTTCAATTGTTATATTTTTACTAAAACTAAAATCCCACCAAGCCACTTTCTGTTGCTTATTGGTGGAGATTATATTTATACTAACTTAAGTGATATTATTTTCAATTTATTTCAACAGAGAGGGAAAAAGTTTTCGAGAAGAAATTTGGAAGTCTAGGCATTTACAGGGCTTATGACCTGTCATTGGCTGGTTTAAGTGGCCACTTTACACACTGTGTAACATTCACCATTCTGCCCATGTTTGAACATCCACATTTCCTCAACTCTTCCATCTGTTGACTTTTGTGAAGTGAAAGAGCTGAAACCTTTATCACGTGGGTGAGATTCATCCGGCTGAACCAAATCACCTACTAGGCAACGCCTGGAAACAATTTTCCAATTTTTGTACTTCTTCTTTTACCAGGTAGTAATTCAACAATGTTTGATTATGTCCAAATGCTTGCAGACTGGCTGGATTTCCTCCCTAGGGAGTTGTTCATATTTAAATTTATTTCAACAGAGAGGGAAAAAGTTTTCGAGAAGAAATTTGGAAGTCTAGGCATTTACAGGGCTTATGACCTGTCATTGGCTGGTTTAAGTGGCCAGCCCTGTAAATGCCTAGACTTCCAAATTTCTTCTCGAAAACTTTTTCCCTCTCTGTTGAAATAAATTTAAATATGAACAACTCCCTAGGGAGGAAATCCAGCCAGTCTGCAAGCATTTGGACATAATCAAACATTGTTGATATTATTTTCATTTATAAAAACAATGAATAACAAATATAAATTAACAGCCGGAAAGATCAGAATATACATGTATATACAAATAATAATAAATAAATTTTTATTTTAAATACAAGAAAATATAATAAAAATTAAAATATGTAAATTAATATTCTTAAAAACTGGCTCAGAGATAATTTGCTGACGCTAAACTCAAAAAAAAGCAACTACATTAGATTAAGTCCAAGTATTAAAGGCCAATCAATAATATAATTAAGGATAAAAATTCATGATGCAAATTGTAACACGGTTACCAGCTTTAAATGCTATCAACTGGAATGTGTACAAGACAAAATATTTGGCCATTTTTATTGACGCACACCTTAACTGGAGAAAACACATTAATTATTTAGTAGGTAGAGTGAGGAAACTAATCTATATCTTTATAACACAGCGTAATATATTGTCCGTTGAAGATACTAAAAGTATATACTATGGTTTGTGCTACTCTGTTTTGACCTAAGGTTGTATTTGTTGAGGAGGAGCTGCCAAGACTATTCTTGATCCCTTGGTTAAGATACATAAATCAATATAAAGGATAATATTGCCAAAACCGTACAATCACCCGAGTGAAGGCCTTTTCAAATCCTTAGACGTTCTCGACTCGAGACAAATCTACATAAGGAAAGCCATACTCAACATTCACACAAATAGGAGCACTCGGGTAATTAAAAATCATGTGCACTCGACCAGGAGTACAATAATAAACGATTTGGTGATTCCAATAGCACGTACAGCGGTATTCCAAAAATCGTTTCTATATAACGGATCTAAACTTTATAACCTGATTCCGTGTGCTTGGAAATCTGATAAACCAACATAATAAATAAAAATAATTTCGATTAGGTTGACAGACATTAGAAGAAGGGAATCTGAAAATTTATTGAAGATAGTAATATAAATAATATGCAATTCCATTGAATCATTTGTAAATCTATTATATTTTTTTGTACATGTATTTTTATTCTTTTTATATTTAGATTAACGTTAGCTGTATACTTTTTTTCTCCTTTCGACTATAACTGTTTTTTCAGAAACATATTCGGTAACCGTATTTGCCGCACCAAATCGGTTTCTTGGAACAGGCATTTGTTTATATAGGAACCGATTGCAACATTAGTCATACTTATATTTCTGGCTTGCAGACTCTTCATATACTACTCTTCAATAGCCTACACCTAGTACAAGCAAAATTTGTCTAAGTGTTTTTTGTGCCATTTTTAAAAATATATCACGTATGTATAAATAATAAATAAATACATATTTTTTGTACTTTCATGTCTTTTTTTCAGTGAATTTATTTCAAAGTTTTGATTTTATCACATAAATAGGAGGATTAGTCCATCTATAATAATAAAATTGTATTTTAAAATAAGACGACTAAATTATTTTCAAATCGCAACATTTGCCCAAAATAGTCAAATTAATTCACATATTAAATATAGTCTTACAACAACAACAACAACAAACCATCACGCCGTTTCCCCATAAGGGTAGGCAGAGAGGATAGAACGCCACATCACTATATCTTTGCATACAGATCTCGCTTCCTCTACATTCATACATCTTCTCATGCACGCGCGCCGATTATTCCGACTTTTGACATGTCCATCTTCAAGTATTTGTTGGATTTGGTCATGCCATGTTTTTCTCGGTCTTTCTCTATTTTTGCATCCATCAACATTCACATTGTAAATATTCTTAGCCGTTCTTTCGCTGTCCATTCGTTCTACATGTCCAAACCAGCGCAGAACTCTTTTTTTGATTTTGTCGATAATGCTCGTCTCAGCCTTACATAAGGTACGGATCTCAACATGTGTGCATCTATTGTACATAGTTTTACCACACATTCTCCTGAAAGATCGCATTTCGACAGCATTCAGCCTACTTTCATCCCTGTTTTTCCAAGTCCATACTTCGTTCCCATACATCAGGGTCGTGACGAGGACTTTGTAGTGAACTGCTAATTTTGCCTCTTGCGACAAACATTTATTTGCAAAGGTTGATTTAAATGCACCGTTCTCATCTTTTCCCGACACTCACCCTCCTTTCAATATCTTTCAGTCATTCCATCCCTAGTAAACATACTTCCCAGATACACAAATTCCTCTACTTGTTTTAGTATAACTCAATTCACAGTGATTTCACACTAGGCCATACTTTAATTTCTTTTAAAAACCATCACATTCGATTAATCGACATTTATTAGCAAATTGCTTCCTTTGCATACATCGTACATAAATCTTTGTAACCAAGAATATAGTCTTAGTACATTTAATTTAGTTTTTTTTACTACGGAAGAATTATTTATAATCATCATTTGATATCAATGAAAACAAGAAGCTCTAATGAAGTAGGAAGATATGTATGATTCAAACTGAAACGACCGAAGTAATTAAGTAATCATAAACGTCATTTAACCCTTTAATGCGCAAATAGTAAAAGTGGTCTCTTTTCAGATCACCAACGATTAGGAATATGTCTCAGTTTTTCTTATTGAGTGTTGAACTTTGCCCTTATTGTACATTGTTTTACCAAAATACTATATTCGCCCCACACGGCTATATGTTTTTTTTTAAATATAAAGCCAGTATCGAGACACATCGATTACTTGAAAAAAAACTTACCAAATCACGCTAAAAACCGGCTCAAGAAAATATCATAGTCTCACCGTTTTTTTAACATACGATATTTTATCGTGTACGAGTATATTGATCCCTAATTTGAATAATTTATTTTGGGTGCTAATGAAATGTACAAGAAAATTTTGAACTATATAAAAATTATAAATAAGATAACCTTCAGGCTTAGTTGTATGGTATATTTTTTTTAAACAAAGATTTTTTACGCAATTTGACGCGAATTACAAAAAACCCTCTCTGAAAAATTAAGTTTCAAGCGAATGCCGAGTAATGAAAAAAAAACTCCCCCATATTCATGATTGTCATATTTACTCAAATCGAATTATAATTGAAATAAATAAATCGTTTCCATTATCGTTAAATAACATTTACAGGGCAATACTGTTTTATCCCAGCTTCGGACCTTTATCTAAGTGTGAACTGAAATTTGAAGGACAGGACAATAGACCAATAAATATTCTGTCTTTCTCTCTACGTAGGACAATAAGTTACCCCCATGACCGCACGCGTCGTCTTGTATCTATTTTTGCAACGTACCGCATTTAAACTACGGTAGAATTATTGTATTGTCATACTGTCCTGTCTCGTGATGTTGAGGCTGTTCACGTAGCTCGGATATGACAGTGTTGTTCTGTCTATCATACTGTTATCGTGTGAACTTAGTTAAACAATAATTAAAGGATTTTTCATGTTTTTTAAAAAAAAAAATATTTAGTTCCTTACAAAATGCACGGTATTACGTTCATTAAAGGTATAAAGTTTTCAGTGAAAAAAATAGTTTATAATAAGCTGTGAAAATATCTTGGGCCTTAGAGTGTTAACAAAATTACTGCAGTTAACTACGCTGCAAAATTACCAGCTATCTGCATTAAAACTGCAAGGATTATCCCATTAAGGCCCAACTCATAAACGTTTCATTGAATTAAGATAATTGTTATTTATAAAGATAGAAAGCGGAAATTGAAGAAAAGTTGAATCCCGCGCGCCGTGGTGGCACTTAAAAACTTGTAATTTGTAGGCATATCCTTATGCAAAACAAAAAATCTTTTTGGTATTGAGATTTTTTAAAAATATTATATCTCCGTCCAGGCGGATGGAAAATACAGTTCAGCGAGTGAAATAGAACCAGAATTCGGGACGAGTGTCTTTGACTCAATGGATACTCCCGGGTAAAAGTCCTGATAAGGAAATCGATTGGAGAAAAATCCGCAACGGTTGGCGCGTTTGCTTGAGGTACCAGGTTGGATTTGTGGCAAATGAAATCAAATGTTGGCTTTGAAAGTTATTTTTGCACTGCAATATTTCATCATCCCTGGTCTGGCATCTGAAGTGCATGACTTACCACTCTGCCTTTCGTGTGATCCAGGCACGCTGTAATAAGAATACTAATGCAGTGCCCTATGCACCACTGGGTATGGATAGGAAAATGATTATGACGAAATTTAGTTTAAAATGAAATAAAATATTTTTTTCAAACAATTCAAGCCACGTATGTGTGCATATTTCAGTGTTCGATTTTTTCCCCATTTACGCATGAAAATGAAAAGGTTTAAACATTTTTGATATTATTACGTGTTATGTCTTTATTACAAATGTACTTGTACATAATATTGGCGATTATAATTGGTAGCCATAGTCAAATCTCCCGTCTTGATTTCTTAACTTTCCTGCTATAGTGATCTACCAAAATGGGATTCTTTTTATCCCTTTTTCTTTCCTTAGTTCCTCTTTCTCTCTCCTTCCAAACTCATTATCTGATCCAACATTTCCTCATCATTTAATACGCATAATTTTTTTTATTGATTTTCATATGTGCAAACCTTATCTCCAATTAAAAAACAACTGTTATTTTTATTGATTCCGTTTTTTTAAACTATTTTACTTTAAAATATGTATGTATCTTTTGATATATATTCATGTTTTATTAGTACAACATTCTGACCATCTCTTCTTTTGACCAGTCTGTATTTTGGTTAGCTGGAAGATATTTACGCAATTCCTCTTTATTTTCTGACTCATATAGTGTCCATGCGGCTCGACTGTGGAATCATCTCCCATCCACCATCAAAGATGTTACTAGAGTATCTCTGTTTGAATCACGTCTAAAGAAACTTCTCCTTTCTCTTCCTTAATCTCTCCTCCTTTTTTTTTCCTCTTTTTTTTCCATTGAGTAATTGTATTGATTTAAGATAATTCATACAAAAATACATTTATTTATATTTTTTATTGAATATTTTTTGCTACTTGAATGATAAAAATAATAACATTATGTACAAAAACTTAAATTAATAAATAAGATATTGCTTTTAGCAATAAGTTCACCAAAGTACTTATTTTTTGTACTTGAAATTTTATTTAAATAAATAAAGAGGTACAGATTTTGTGTTCCTGTTCTCAATAAATCGGGTATGACATTTTTTTTTTTTTTGCAGATTTTTAATATAATAAACAAAATAAACACACATGAAACAATGGTCAAATTACACTACGTTTGGTGCACCGATACAGTGCCGAATACACCATCGTGTGCAAATATGGGCATAATGATGATATTCAGTAGATTTAAACTGTGTTTGAGAGCCAGACCGCAAAACTTCAGAGAATTATTCCAAAAATCCTTTTGTTTTTTTCCAAAAACGCGTTTTTATACATTTTTTTATTTTTCTTTAAAAATTTAAACATGACTTTAATCTTCTATTTCTCCGACTAGCTTCTCTTCTATAAACTCCTGCACTTCCTCTACATTAAAAATTGAGATAAAAAAAAACGCATTTGACCAACGCGCAATAAAGCGATACGCACCACATGCGGACAATGGAAGCGGCTGGGTAAAGGAGGGGTTAGGGTTTGTGGAACGAATGCTTGTCTAAGAAGTTAAGGATATACTTTATTTTGAGATTACGAAAATAAAAAAATAAAATTTTTTAAAAAACAGTTTAAAAAAAGAGAAGTTTTTTTTACGTTTACCACGAGGAATGTTCTTCTGAAATATCTAAGTCTGGCCTTGAAACTCCGTGTATTCGAACGACTTAAATTTTATTAATATTTGAAGATAGACTTTTACTACTTTATCACTCAAATAACATTTGTGTTTTCAAACAATTTTTCTTTTAATGTAATTTTTAATTTTCACAATTATAAATTTAAAAATAAAATTTATGTTTGAAGCAATAACTTTGTGGTTATTATTTATAATACTTGTAATATAAATATGATTTTTTTTTGTTTTTAACCACTTCTTTTTTCTACCGACCGGTTTCGAAGCTAGACAAGCTTCTTTATAAAGGTGAATAAAAAATGAAAGAATAATGAAATAATCCTATTTTATTTTGAGAGTGATTACTCAGTATTACACACATCTAGAGCTTAAAAGTCCGATAAATTTGAAAAAAAATAACCGTATATTTTAATGATTACAAAAGATTAAAAGTTCTTAAAAATAAAATATTAAAATTAGACAATTAGGAAATTAAAAAGCGATTAATAATAAGAAAAAATGATAACTAACCAATTAAACCAAATTTTATGTAGTCCACTCATGTCTAGTTTTATAGATCGTATCCATCTCATTTCACACTTTGCATCTTTAAGAGACCAATATCACAAAAAGACTCATAAACTCTATAAGGACAGATACAATATTTAGTGATTACTGTTTTAATAAAATAGGATAGAATTCATTAGTTAATATACCTTGATAAAGAAGCTTGTGTTGCTTTGATATTGGTTGGTAGAAAAATGAAAAACAAATAGTTAAAAACAAAGTCGTATTATATTTATTTTGTATAAAATGTATTTAATTCAAATATAAATAAGTTAGTCAAAAGATAGCGCAATTTGCACAATGCGCTCAAGAGGTTGAATCGCACAACTTGTAATATATGTATGAGAGTATTAAATATCAGAGGTGGCTGCTCTTACCTGAGCATGTATCGGATATGGTAAACGGGGTATGTAATTGAACGCAGTTATGCAAAAAGGAGCCAGTCCATAATAAAAAATAAACATTTTTAAAAAAGGAATGGTGTTATCGGGTGCAGTAGGTATATTCTATGTTCTGTTAAAAAAAAGGCCGTTTATACAAAAAACTGTAATAATCACCTTATGAAAATAGCGTTGATCACAAAAATGACATTTCTCAATTAGCGAACAACACCCACAATACTAAAAAAAAATACGGCTTATATGCTGATGGGAAGATAAATGCCTGAATCAATTAAGTTCTCAATTTTTTTTAAATATTAATTTTGAATTTTAATATTTTTTATTTCCTTTTTTAATTACTATAAAAAAAAATACCACTCATCTTTTACAGAATATTTTATTTTTTCTTTCTTATGTTACTGGAAAATTTTATAACTGTCCATTATTTATTATAGGAGCAATAATTCATTAACATTTTCTTGTGTACCCACGAACAGGCGATGCCATTGTGGTATTTTTTTGTTTACTATTTTTTCTCTTAATATGTATTTTATTGCCATGTAATTATGCTTTATTTTTTTAATACTCTGTTTCATCACTTAATATTTATTAAAAAAAAATGTGTATCAATGCAGAAGTATTTTAATTTTTTTAAATTAAAAATACCGGTAACAAAACAGAATGTTTTGATATAGAACGTCAACTTGTACATTTAAAGTTTTAAAAAGATATGATTAAATATTAGATCTGGCTGTTTTCTGGAAAATGCATATTTTAGGTTGTGTGGTCCGTCAGACTTGAAAAACTGATAAAGACATGGCATGACCCAATTCAACAAACACTTGAAGATAAACATGTCAAAAGTCGGTATAATCGACGAGCGTGCATGAGAAGATGTATTGTAAAAAATAGAGGAAGAAAAATCTGTATGCAAAGACGGAGTGATATGGCGTTCTATTCTCTCTGCCTACCCCACATGGAAATGGCTTGATGTTTTGTTTGTTTTTTTTTTTTGTTTTAATTCATTGATTCTTTTCAATTAAGTACCCTAATATAAATATAAATTAAGATATTCAATACGCTATGGCACGACATACATCAGAGTTTTAAAAGGGTTCGCTGTTTTCTGCAAAATGCATATATTAGGTTTTGTGGTCAGCCAGACTTTAAAAATCATTAAAACTGTTCAAATACATTTTTTTTTATAATTTAAAAAAATATATGTATTTACTTTTTTTTGGTTTTTTTTTTCACTATCGCTTGAAAGGCTTTTACATATACAGAGGTAATAAACAATTAATAAAAATTAAAAATACAAGTAAAAATGAAAAAAACACATATGTACATAAAAAACTAGAAACTAAAATACTTTTCAAATATTTTAAAAGTAATTGGCTATTGAAATTTGATAAAGTTTAAGCAAATGAAAATACAAAAAACTATAATACAATTCTCTTTTTTTTTTAATTGACTCTTGAAATTTAATAAAGTTTTAGCATTTTTTGGATATCAGTGTATTTTTTCCCGGGAGAGTGAATTCTCGGGAACAGATAACTAATGTGTGAACTTGACTTAGATATATTGATATATCTAAAGTAAATATGATCCTTATTGGCCTATTAGGCACATTGAAATAGATACATTTAATCAAATCAGGAACATCAACAAGATTATTAAAAATTTTATACAAAAAAAAACAAATTAGATATTATTCTTCTATCACTAATTTTAAGTTAATTTAATGTATTTGAGATAAGATTATGGGTTATAGTTTCTTGCGGTAAATGCAATTTAAAATTAGTTCCGGAGAAATTTATACTGGATTTTTCCAATTTTATGACATTGGGTGGCAAAGAAGAAATTGAAGAATTGTAATTTAGTTGACTCCTAACCAATTTTTATAATTTTTAATTGATAATATTGATTTAAAATCTTTTGCTGACCTCAATACAAATCCAAGAATTTGCATGCCCTTCTTTGATATATAATCAATACGACTAATAAAATAAAGTTTTTAATCAAATATAATACCGATGTCTTTAATTTCTTTTACAGAAGCAAGAATAACACTGTCGAGTGAATAAAGAAAAGTATGAGTCTTTTTTGAACGGTTAAATCTAATTATTTAACATTTACTAACATTTTATATAAAGTTGTTTTCTTTACACCAAAGAGAGAGACAATCTTCCTTTTTTTAAACCATGCCATTGCTACATTATGCATTCATTTATCAAAGTAAAAAACATTCCAACTGTTGTGTAGATTTGACTGTTCACTGTTTTCACAAAAGTGCTATTATCTTAGTTTCATTTTTCTATTGCTGGCTGCTTTCTGCATAACTGCGTTCAATTGTAAGGAAAATAATTTAGCAAGCTTAGATAAAAAATTTCCTCTCGGCTGGGAATAGACCAAACGAAGTATTTAATTAGCGGTTATTATATAATATAACCAACAAAAAATGTAATTTCGTGATTTTCATTCGCGTATATAAAATTTAACCAACAAAGCCGTACGTATGAAACTAGAAATAAAAATGATAATGAACATAAAAAAATCGCATAACTCATTGTACCGGGGTTTAATTTTTTTTAAACCATTGAACAATGAGTTTAAACCGGGTTTTTTCTGATAGTGATCATTTTAATTTATGGTAATATTTTATCCGTTTAGTTTTTTTTATTATTACAACTAACTATCCATGCATTATATTCCAATATATTTTTTTGGTTTTGTTATTTCTATGCTGATTGTAGTTTGTACATATCAACAATATTTTGAATCAATCAATTTTTTTGTAGAAAATAACTGGATTCAATTCCTTTGAGAGTTTTTAAAATTAATATATTACAACAGAGATGCAGAACATTTTATAAAAGGGAATCTAGAAATCTAGGCTTTTACAGGGCCTATGACTTATACTGAAACCAGCCAATGATGCCTAGACTTCTATTCACTCTTTTCGCTGCCCTAGTTCTTGTAAGTTTAATTTGCAAATTTTACAAAATACGTTTTATTTGTTTTTAAAGTCAAATAAGTAAAATCAGTTATTCGAAATTGGCACTCAAAAGATGCTGAAAGTACTATTTACTAACAGAAAAAATAATAATTCTTTAGCTTCATGGACGCGTAATAAGATCATGAACATTTTGGCATTCATAACTCAATTTTCTAAAAATTGTCTATTGAAAAACTAAGGCAGCGATTTATAACATTTTCTTTATTTCTGTTGTAATATATTAATGTATGTTTGTAGCTAGTTTCCAGCCGATATTATTATTTGCTGATAGAATGCCTTGATAAAGAGGAAAAAAACGTACAGTGACCTGAAAAAATTAAAACCCTAAAATTAATTTGTTCTACAATGAACGAACTTATAAAATTATTTTTTTTAAAACCTTGACTTTTTAAGGTGGAATAACAATATTCAAAATCTGATTTTTTTATTTAAACAGCGTATCTTATATAATTTATTTAATTACTTACCTTATTTTTAAAACAAAAAAAGGTTTTTAGATAAGTATTGGATTTAACTCCCTTGGTTTTTTATTCAGAATAAATTTCTATTAAGAAAAAATAACGTTTTCGAGAACATTAACAAGGGTTTCCGCTTTTTTACTTCAAAAGCAATAACAAATTAAACAATTTAAGAAATATATATCGTGAGCATATAACAATATCTGAAGAACTCAGAATTTTTGTCTGTTGGCAAATCAAGATTAAAGTTTTTACGTAGACACAAACTCATGGTTTTGCTAATTTTTTGACATTTTTTTATTTTAAGGGGATTCTAAACAATATTTAAAACATATTATTTAAAGATGGCTCTTTTATATTTTTTTATTGAAAAATGCCATTTTTACGTTTATTTTAAATAAAAAATTTACAAAACTTGGTTTGCAGAAACTTTACACTATATTGATTGTAACAAATACCATATTAATATAATTTAAGTCCTTTTCACAAAATAGTGGACAAAACAAAAATATATTTACCAGATTTTTTGTTTGTACACCATTTTGTGAAAAGACCTAAATTATATTGTCATGGTATTTGTTACAATGAATATAGTGTAATATTTCCGCAAACCAAGTTTTGTAAAATTTCTATTGAAAATATACGTAAAAGTGAGATTTTTCAATAAAAAAATCATAAAAGCGCCATCTTTAAATAATATGTTTCATATTTTCGTTGAGAATCACCTTGAATTTCTTTTGCTTTACATACTAAAAACCATCAGCAATATTGTGTTGTGTTAGTATTGAGTGTTGTGATTTTGTCAATATTTCCAGCATCAGATATTTATAAGCTGACTTAATCAATAAACATTCTACGAATACCGATAAAAATATTTGACATAGATTTATAAAAAAAATTGTATCTTTTAAAATCAATATGGATATTTTGGTAAAAATGCTTTCATTCGTATTTTTTAAAAATAATTGCTAAAAAATACGCCTCCACAAAAACGTGACAAGATTAGCCTTGACAATCAAGACGTCAAGATTCTAGAAATATACGACGGTCTATTTAAAGAGCCACAAACAACGGTGAAGATTTAATCAAATTGTGACGTATTAGGGGCGTGGCTAATGCAATGAAGCCTTTTTAGGGGGAATTTAACGTTGAAAATTGAAAGTATTATACTCGACAGTATTTCATAGAGCCTTACGGATTCTCAATGGTATATAAAAGATATTTCCCTATTACCAGTTTTGTAAAAAAACTTTGTGATATGAGTGGATTTGGTTTTTTTAATAATAGATACCATTCAGCACTAAAACATGGATAAAAAATCGCAAAATTTGACTTATTCACTATTTGCTGTATGCCTACGATAAAGATGTGGGTAAAGTGTTCATTTGAACCAGACTGCAAAGTGTCAAATAGATGTACAAGATTACAGTGACTTTTGTTAGTCTGATAGACAGAATCATTTCGAAAATTCTCCAATCATCAGACTACACTGGCTCAAAAACGAGTATGGAGAAATTGACATATTTCGTTTTTTATTTATGAGTTTTTAAATTAAAACTGTTATTATGGCTGAAAAATCAAAATAACTTAATAAAATTATTCGAATGCTGTAAAAATAACTTTGACTTTTGTATTTTACTTACCAACATTTAAATAATACCTACTGTGTACTTAATTTTTTTGGCTATACTGTTATAATTTTTCAAAAACATTTCATTGTGTAAATAAACAAAAAAAAAACTTTTTTATTTATATCCCTACAGAGATGAGGTAGATTTTTTTTTTCCAAATTCAGGATTATGGATTAGTATAAAATACTTAACTTCAATATCAATACATAGATGGCCCTCCAACTCGCTTGTGGATGGTTTCTCAAATTCATAACATAAATACAAAAATCAAAAATGTTACCGGTGTGGATATTCGCTAATAAGCGGAATGGGGAATGTTGTAGTACTTAAAGTGGCCACTTAACCCAGCCAATGACAGGTCATAAGCCCTGTAAACGCTCAAATATCCATAATCCTGAATTTGGAAAAAAAAAATTCTACCTCATCTCTGTAGGGATATAAATAAAAATATATACCTACTCCCCCTTGGGAGAAAATCCAGATTTGTACAAGTACACGTACCAAAAATAATGTTGTGAAAAAAAAATACTTTTGCATAGTTGAGTTTGATAATTAAAAAAAAAAAAAAGGTTTTTAGATTTATTTTTATTATATTTGGTACATCATGAAACGCTTGATTTTTTATTTTAGCCCTGTTATGTAAATGCACTCGTGTGCGTATATAATAAATAAATACTTCTAATACCGGTATTTTAAAATCACTCGCAAACGAGTTGAGGCGTATAAAAAAAATGAAAAAATACTGGTATTTTTTATTAATATAACTTGTTTAAAAAGGTCAATACAAAAATTAAAAAGCGTTTTCAGGCATTTTTTAATATATTAAATAGTTCATATTTAATTTACATGAACAAAATATTTTTTTACATCGTTTTAAAAATGATAACTTTCTATTCACAAGTAAAACGCATTTTGTTTGGGATAAACTTATTTATATAAAATTATAAACCTTAACAAAGAAGCTTTACGTAAACCTTGACAAAGAAGCTTGTTTGCTTTGAAACCGGTCGGTGAAAAATAAAAATTAGTGGTTAAAAACAAAGTTGTTCTATTTATTTTTTTATAATGAATAACCACAAAGTTAGTGCTTCAAATATAAACTTTATATAAAATTAATTTAAGAATCATTTGAATGCAGGTACATAGTAAAAAACAGAACAAATAAATACGATTATCTGATGTTTTTATTTTGTACAAAATTGGATCTAGTTTTTTTATTAAAATACTGATATAACTTTCTTGGCAGCTACTTAAAAATGCAAAACTCCTAATTGTATTCCAGATTTGATGAGTTTGTTGACAAATGTAAATAAGTCTTATAAACACAAAACAGTTATTAAGGATTCCGAAATCCATTTAAATACAACAATATCAACAACCAGTTTCCAAAATCTACCTTATTAGTTTACCATACTTCAGGTTAATATTTACTTACGCTGTATCGATCTGTTAAATACTATGTAATTAAGAGTTTTGTTTACGCGATTCAAACAAATCTTTAAAAGTTTTCAAATAGTACTTGGTCTTTAAATTCAATTTAAAAAAATTGAATTATTATTCTTCTTCCTTACTTGAGGTCTGTTCTTCAAAGGGTCGCTCCTCATGTGAGGCGGAATCCCACCTATCTTTTCATCTTTTAGGTGGTCATCTACTACAAATAATAAAAAAAAAACATTTCGTAGTACCTAGTACTTTTGCATTAAAAAAAGTAAAAACAACAAAATATTTTTTTACCGTTTAAGAGGCAAAACATTTTTGAGAAGGGAATATGGAAATCTAGGGATTTACAAGCCATTTTACGTGTCATTAACAGGTTTAAGTTACCCTTTGACACACTGTGTCACATTCCTCATTCTGTTTTTGTTTAAATATCCGCATTTCTTTAACTTTTCCATGTGTGAAGAAAATGTTTTGTTTTTCATATGTAAATAATTATTTGCGTTCTTATGATTTACCCAGATATTTAATTTTGAGGTCCATTTTCAACGAGTTGTAAATAACTCACTATTAAAAAACGGAATCAAGTTGGGGTAAAGTGGGATTCGAACCACGGAACTTTGGTCCGTAAGTCTGAGATACTAGCCACAAGACCACAACCCGATTTGTTTCGATGGGATTTGTGGTCTTGCTGGCATTCAGGTCCTGGTCGAAAATAAGTAGCATACAGTGCTTAACGTGTCCTGCGTTTTCTTTTTTTTCTTGCATGATCGGGAAAACAGGCATAAACCCCCCAAGTTCCCAACACAGAAAACAAAGTATTTAAAGAAAGTGTAGCAATTTAGTTAAGTTGACAACAAACACAATTTAACTCATAATAACCGTCAATAATTTATTTTTTAATGACTGTCCAGATTCCTCAAATATATCCAGTCCGCTGCCAACTTGGAATAAATTATTAAAAGTTAGTTGAATTCTTGGTAGGGGTTAGTGGTTACCAATATTTTGCATAAAGATTAGCAAAAAAATGTTTGGTGACGTTGTTTTCTTCTACTTGGTGCATTTATTTATTTTATTTTATTTTATACTCCACAAAAATATATTACAATATTGAACTTACAATGTATTCCTGACTGGGAAAACCCGTGCCGAGAAAGACATTTTACAATTTAATTTTAGTGGGATATACATATTTTTTACTTAATGAATAGTTTTAGATTTTTTACATAGATATACAGAAAATAATTTGATTCAAATACAAACACATTGTTACAAATATCAACTCAGTGTAGGTAGCTTAGCTTGGATTATCGGAATAATAGAGTGACTATAGTTTCGAGGTTGATTCCATTTCTATCCATTAACATAATTTTTATTTTCTTTTTGAATTTTGAATATGTTGATGTGTCGCAAACAGTTTTTGACAGACTGTTGTAGGATTTTAGTCCAAGATATAAGTCGAAACATTGACCTTAAAATCGTGGCGAGTCACCTAAAAATTTTAAAAGAGGTACAGGAACAGGGTGAACAGCTTACCCCTCTTTATCAAGAAATCTCGCTCACTCAGGAAGGTCAGGATGTTCTCATTCTTAGCACCAGCTGCAGTTATTAAATAGTTCCCGGGTTCTTTTGTTTTTTGGTTTTGGTATTAGTCTTGTGATTGAACCAATAACACATTAAAATTTGAACCCTATTGAAAATTTTAATAACATCCAAAACAGCCGCTGCTTCGAACACATATACTGAACTGGTGACAATTGACAACTTTAACATTGTCTTAAGAATTCTTATTTGAGCTAATTTTATGGGATTTAGTGCGGTTTTAGAATCTGATCCTCAACTTATGATCCCATACTCTATTATACATTGACAAAGCACAAAGTAGACTGCCTTTAAGCTGTGCATTGAGAGAAGATCCTTTAGCTCACCATTTACTCTCAGCTGTTATAGAGTCCTTGGAGTCTCTGTCAACTGCGCATAGAGGAAAGTTATTATAATTATTCCCAAGGAATAAAAACTCCATGCATACTAAGGAGGGGGTAAGAGGATGTATAAACAGAGGCCAACACATCGTCCCTGCCCCTCAGGATCCCCTCAATGCCTCTGTTTTCTTTATTATACAAAATATATACTTACACAAACAATTTACATGAATAAACGTATGCAAATATACAAAAACAATGACTTAAAACTAAGTGATACAGCAAACATAACTAACACAATAAACATAATTAAAAACACGAAAATTTACAATGGGAGAACGGCCTTGAATAAAAAAGGACTCCTTGGGTGATCAAAGGTAGATGATCCAAATACCACCCCCGTAAGGGGATGACAGAACAAAAGAACGTGTGTGTTCCGCTCGGAAGAAAGCACAGTCCCAACTAAATGTGAATTCCTCATGAACAGTTGCCTGTTCCACCATATTTTACCTACCTAGGCGTCCGCGCACCTGAGGAGCTACCAACGCGATTCCCAAGTTCTTACTTGGTGCAGAAAAATCTATATGTACTGTTAAGTTTGGTGCGTCTACATATGAATGTATTATTTTCTGTAGGTAAATTATGTCTGATAATTTACGCCGGTTGGATAAACTAATTAAATAGAAATGTTTCAACGTATCATTGTATGTATTCCCCTTATTATAATAAAGATTTGATTACCCACTCGTTAGAAATGCCATCTAATAATTCAAAGCAAAAATTAAACATGTTTTCATCATCGTTTCTGGAAGCAAACTGCGCTTGAGCTACAGGTCATGAAATATTTCATTTCTCCATGGTTATTACAATAAAAATAACAATAATTATATCGAAAATAAAAATTTTGTTCGTTAAGTTGACGCTTAAAAATACTTTTATTTTAAACATTCTTTGCCTTTTTGAAAAAGGATAAGTTTTTTATTTTATTTAATTTTTCCCCGCGTAAACGAGTAAAAATTAACTACTCGTTCAAAAAGTCTGGGAAAATAAAGTAAGAAAGATCTCTCTCTAAATTATTCATTAATGTTCGTTCTAAGTTCCTTGCAATATAAAACAATTTAGAGAAAATATCCTCAACCATTCTAGGCCTAAGGCGGGTAGCATATTTGGTCAATATTTTTGTTGTTAATCCGTAATTTTGATTTAATTTTTCCATAATCCTTCCCCGTAATGTAAAGAATGTATCCAAATTATTGAAAAAAAAAATATTTTTTTTAATAATAATTTATAAATGTCTTTAATTTTCCCGCTAAACAGGCAATATTACAATTTAGGGTAAAATAACGGAACTACGTTTGTATAAAAAAAAGTTAAACCGCGTTTCCTCTTAAAGCTTTTGCAGGAAACAGCACTGTATCTCTTAATAAAGCACGAAATGTTCAGAAGTTTGAATACATACAATGGTGAACAAACACACATTTAAAATCATAATTATCAAAATCCTTTTAGTCACATCCTTTGGAGCATAGAGCGTTGCGTCTTTTAAGAGTGTCGCTGTCTTACGAATAAAATAGTCCAAGATCCCCACTTTACTATAACTAGACTTCAATTTTATTACTTACTTAATCCGTGTCCGCTCCCTAGATGGAGCGTATGGTGTCCACATAATCTCGCCAACTCCCATGTATCTTCTTAAGTCAAGTCCACGTTTCGTAGTTCAGAGGTGAAGTGACAACAAACTGTAAGCTGTGAACGCCCAGAACTGCGAGAATCTGATGCCCTGTAAAGAAGGCAAGTGTGGTAAAGGCTCTTAGGAGGCATTCGTAATATATGGCCTACCCAGCCATTTTGCCTCCGCTTAAAGACGGTTACGACCGAAGGTTGCTGCAATTGTTGTCTCATTTCTTCATTCCTTATGAAGTCATACCACCGCACGCCCAATATTCTACTGAGGCACCTACTCTCAAAACTCTATAGTTTGCTGTTTTGGAGCCTAGCGAGGTGCCACGATTTGCATAATTAATTGGTAGTTAAAAACGGCTCTTAAAATATACATATATATTTCATATCAGCTTACGGAGAATCAAACGTGAGATGGTAGGCTAACGCATTTACTTCTACGATAGGTACAAGGCGATCTAATCATTACTCGATTTTCTTTTTCAAGATTACAAAACAGTGTGTAGTTTAATTGGTGTCCCGAAGAAGAGACGGGTACGTCTCGAAATTGGTAGACAAACAAAAGTCAGTAAGAGGTTATATTTAATTATTTAGTAACATTAAATATATGTCTATTTGAATACGCTTGTTGTGTATTCTGGTTGATAGTAAAAAAAAACAAATTTTCAAGTATTTTGCATTCCGTTCAGACATGTAAAAGTTACACACAATATGCATAAATACATTCTTCAATCACAAAAATCACGGTAATATATTATTATACGAAAAATTCCCACAATATACGTAATTTTCCGCTTTTATTCCGAGGCAGCACAACAATGGCGTCTCCAGTGATCATAACTTTAGCCATGCGAGCTCGTTAAATGGAAGGCTCATAATTCAGGATAAACATATCACTCCAGTTTGGCTAGTACCAGAAGCACCGAGCTTAAGTATTGGGTATTGGAAACTCAGTAGCGTGCCAAGGTTCACCCTTTTGGGACAAGCCTACTAAATTTCACAGAAGTGAATAATAAATTAAAGGCTGAATTACTTAATCAGTCGTAAAAAAAGTAATCATATCAAAAACTAGAAAACAAGGTATTCGATATTTTGACTTTTTTTTTCATATGACATACATATCACGTGGACTCGCGGACTAAAGGTCCGAAGTTTAAATCCCACTCTACCCCAACACGATTTCCATTTTTTCAGCAAAAGTTATTTACGACTTTTAGGAGATGGTCTAAATTTTTTAATATTATTTTAGTAAATAATAAGAACTGAAGTATTAATCTTTTTTTCAAAAAAAAGTATGTGTTGCATTTGACATATTATCCGTGAATAAAATATATTTCATTTACTATGAAAATGTAAATTTTTATTATTAATATTCAAAACATTAACTTTGTGGTCAAATATTTTAATATTTTTTTTAAATATTTGTTTACAACCACTTACCGTAAACAGAAAAAAGAAGAAAAAAAGAAAACAGAAAAATCCTATTTTTGAAATATAAACCTTGTATATTATAAGCAAAGTGATGAAATAATGCCACTCCCTTAAAAAAAAAAAATCACTTACCGTTTATTTTTATTTATCGGGTTGTTCACTATTATTTTTTAATTAATTATAATCTTAATATTTAAATCAAACATTAACAAGACTCAAAACTGTACTAATTTATTATTTTCATTTTTTTACAAACAAAAAACTTCATTACATACATGAAATAGATCAATATCCAGAGCGATGAGGTTAAGCATAGCGGTAGCCCTTCCAACAGGCATAACCATAGGCAGGTTAGTCCTGTATATTGGAATATGAAACAATCTATGCTGACGCTGTTTGAGGTAATTATCAGGAACATACAGACCAATGCTCATCATAATCTCAAAATTATCGATCAAACCGCGCAAAAATCGATAAAAATGTGTAGTCAAATACACATTCCTACTAGTCTCTAAACTGTTGTAGCCAAGCATACTCGGAGAAACTCGGTCGGGAAGAGCCAAGAATAATACCCAGTATGAAGTAAAACGGGTACAACCACGGATAATATCCGTACTCACGTCTATTAGGTTTTTCACGTCTACCTTGCCAGGAATCGAACCTGAGACCATAAGCATGGTATGCAAACTCTCTAGCTACAACACTACGAGGTGGACTTACCTCCGTTAAATTGTTTTTTTTAAGGATTTTTACCTGAGAGTAGCAATCGAGTCGTTCGAACACTTGTTCGGATCTCTGGTTTTATTTCATATACAGAGCTGTATACTGCGTCCACCCGAAGTCAAAATATTTCCAAAAAAATAATGGGTTTATGTCATAGTATAATTTGATAAAATCCATTCATGTTTATTTATTATTATATTATAAGGTTGACATACAAACATACATATTTACACATATTGAAGAGAAGAGAAACAAGAAGAAGCAGTTACAAATTGACATATTTTTAAAGATTTTTTTTCACGTTTACAATTCACAATTTGTCGGCCAACTAGACAATTGAGGGCATTGAAATCAAATATAGCAAACTCCCGTTTTGGTGTTATCGAGAAAAATAACAAAAACTGCCACACTAATGCCAAAGAGAGTTTTCATGTTAGAAATGTTATATTCAATAAATTTAAACTTTAAGATACTAATAAATTAGCTTTAATCGAAACACGAATTCAAAACACTTTCTTAAAATGTGTATGGCACAGCTATTATGAAAATTTAAATCTCAAGCCTGTCATTGGTCGAATAAAATGGCTGATGGATATTGCTATGCTTCCAAACACTATTTTCAAACCATCAGAAGTACATTTGCAACTCATGATTTTTATAAAAATAAAGTTGATAAACTACAAAATGACATCATAACAAAAAAAAACTTTTTTGGAGGTTGCTATCTTTGCTTCCAATGCCATCAATTGTCTGTTCTAAGGTTAACGAATTGTGAATAAACTATTTGCAATGGAACATAATTATAATAAAGGTATACAAAAGAAAAAATAGACGAAACATAAAAGAAAAATTAGAAATATATTTTGTGTTTTATTCGCTGAATAGCCTGGAGTATATCATAAATGTTTTTGTAATCCTGTGCAGCAATCTACTTGGCTATACTGACTTTAAACGTATTTAACCTGTTTGTAGTTTTAAGGGAACTTTTCAACATTTACTAAACGTTTGCTTACATGTGCATGACCGAACGTTTACAAATAAAACATATTAGTGTGCCTACCATCACAAACGAAATTTGTATGTGTTCTTGGTTCACTGACGGGCACTCTCGCAGGCATATTAAACATTTTAATGCACTGTTAATTTTTTTTTCCATATTTTATAGATTATGTCATTGTTTTTGATCAAAAAATATTCTCTCATTAGTCACATAAACAGCATAACTAGTAAATAACTGGAAATTTTAGGCTTCATGTTATGTGTGACTAAGGAATTCAAAAGCTTAGGTACTTTGAAGTTAGTGTATACTTCATTAGTGAGAAGCCAGATAGAGTACAACTCTAAAATACGAACTCCTTTCTACAATTTATCGGCACGGAACTACTCTGGAAAGGGTCCAAAAAAATCTTAAGGTATTTACGTCAATTTTAATTTTGGGATTAGTCGTGAACTTTGAAATTTCGATTTTTTTATGAAAAACGTTAGTTTTTTTAAATTTTACTGCAGAACAAAAGGTATAGACTTTTTGAACTTATTTAAAACTGTTGAACTCATCAACGTCAGGGTGCCTGGAAGAATTATTTGACCTAGACTGGTGTCACCGATTTTAGCAACAATCACGAATACTTGTTATGCCATATTAAATAAACTTATTATTACTTGTTATTCGGCAATAGTTATTCTCACGTATCAGATATATTTAATGTGGGGATTGTTTCTGTAGAACAAACCTTTTGACCTTTTTTAAAGATGGTGAATTTAAATTATACCTTTAGTATAATTTTTATATGAAGCAGTAATAAAAAAATAATAACTTCAAAATATTTTATTATTTCATTTTATTTTTACATTTATTTTTCAATTATTTTAACTTCTACTGAAATGCTTGTTTTTTAAAAATAATTCAACCAAATGTGTTCATTTTATAAGTTTCGTAAAAAGCAATTGTACCGTTCATGTCTTTTTAATTATTTTTTTTATAAGTAAGTATTTGCGTTCTTATGATTTACCCAAATTATTCATTTTGAGAGCCATTTTCAACGAGTTGTATATAACTCACTATTAGAAAATGGGAATCAAGTTAAGGTAGAGTAAGATTCAAACCACAAACCTTTGAGCCGTGAGTCCGAGACACTAGCCACGGGACCACAACCCAATACAAAAATGTTAATAAAAAATATATATTTAAAAACGTCTCATAATGCCAGTGTGTGTACACATGGAGAGACATACAAACAACAAGCAATCAGTCCAGCCGTTTCTCCGTAAAAGTAGGCAGAGATAAAATAATCCTTTTCTCTCTGTCTTTGCACACATATCTTGCTTCGTCTACATATACATATCTTCTCATGCGCGCATGTCCATTTTTCCGAATTTTGAGAAGTTTTTTATCAAGTATTTGATAGATTCGGTCATGCCATGTCTTGGACTTCCTCGTTTTCTGTATCCATCATCACCGTTTATTCACTGTTTACTGCAGAACGCCTTTCTTGATATTATCGATAATATAAGTCTCAGTCTTACATAATTTACGAATCTCAACATTTGTGCACCTATCGTAAATTATTTTACTAATCATCACCTGAGAGATCGCATTTTGACACTTTTCAGCCTACTTTCATAATTATTTTTCCAATTTCATACTTCGCCACCTTCTTCTTCAATTAATACGAGTGCATACCATAACTCCATTGCAAAATGCAAATTTTGCCTGATTTAAAATCTGATATTGTAAATTTGAATTTTGGGAAAATTAAAAATAATTTTTTTCTACTATATATGCTTTTGTATTTTTTGAAAGATGAAATTAATTTATAGTTTTTTATATAATTATTTTACAATAACACAACAATGATTTGGAGTCACACTTATCACGAAGAATTTTTTTTATTTATTTTCTTACAAAATTAGCAATATTCTGTCGAAATTCCCACCAGAATTTCTTAATGATTCAAAAAAATAATTATAAATGTATGCTACAAAAAGCTAAGAAAAACAGTTTGCGTGGAAACAATTAATTTCACACTGAAAGCTGGTTTATATTTTACATAGAAAGTACTTTACGTGTTGCATTTGCATAACAAATACTTTTCTATAACAATATTTGAGTTTTTCCAAATGTTCATAGACAAAAGACTGGATTTCACCCCCTCGGGGGTCATTAAGATTAACAAATTACAACAGGGATGGAGAAAACCTTATATAAGGGAATATGGAAGGCAAGGCATTTACAGGGCTTATGACCTGTCATTGGCTGGTTTAAGTGGCCACTTTACACACTGTGTAACTTCACCATTTTGCCTATGTTTGAACATCCATATTTCTTCAATTCTTTCTTCTGTTGATTTTAGCGAAGTTAAAGAGCTGAAACCTTTATTGTTGTGAAGAGATTCATCTGACTGAATTATTTCACATACTAGGCAACGCCTGAAAACAATTTTTCAATTTTTAAGCTTCTTCTTGGATCAGTTGGTTACATTACAATATTTGAGTTTGTCCACATGTTCATAGTCAAAATACTGGATTTATTAAGGTATTCTCCATCCCTGTTGTAATTTGTTTTGTAAACTTTTCTATAAGTTTGATTTAAGTGTTTGCAACCCTCAGCATCGTTTAAAACCCACGGGAAAAAGTGAAATGATTGACCCGCTATCGCATCTTCATGAGCCGAACCTTTTTGTGTGTCGAGTTAATAAAATAAATTATAAGCATTTATTATTTTAGTAAACTCTTAAAGGTGTATTCTTAAAAAAAAATCCAGGAATCACATTGACATATTAGTTTTAAAGAAAATAATTTTGAGGCATTTGATACAAGCTGAGAGGGTGCACTTTACAAATATTGTAAATATTCTCTTATAATTATCTTATATTATAAGTCTACAATATCAAGTTTATTTGTAGCTGCTCGTCAAACTATTATTGACAATTCAATTCCATAAATTAAAAAAATTCTTACTTGTTCATTTTTATTACCTTATACTTGTTTTTTATTTTTACTATTATATCAAATTGCATTGTAGTATTGGCAAATACGCATTTTATCTATAGATATTTTTATTTCTTCCTTTTTCGCGATAATATATGCTTGCTTGTTTATTTATTTAGCTTAAATTTGTCTTTCTTGCTTACCGTAACACTTTATTTACTGTGTTTGCTTTACAGAATTTATTTCATAAGCTTTGCATTTTTTGTTTATATGCTTAGGTACTGTTTTTTTCTTGCATACCTTTGTTTTTATTATTTTTTTTTACTTTGTAAAACTTTTTATTATGTCCTTTCTAACTAATTTGACATATTTTTCTGTATATTCTGTGTTTATTATTTAGTATGTTAGCATGTTATTTATTTTTATTTTTTGTAAATGCCTTTTGGGCGTTAATGAACAAAATAAATAAATAAAATTTTAAATAAATATTTACATGTTATTTTAAATTTATTATAAAATCTCCTTTTTTGTTACATCTCCCATCCCAGAATGTCCAGGCGAGACCTTAGCCAAATATGTCAACCGTCTGCATATATGGAAATAAATTCATTATTGGATATATTTATCTGGGCTCAATGACAGTCAACAGAGGAGAGTGCGTTGCTAAAATCGAAAGACGAAATTCTATGGCTAGCTTTGCGATGTAGAAATTGAAAAAAAAATTGGCAACAACCAAGTCTGCAAAAGTAAAAATGACCAAAACCAATTTTTTTTTCTCTATATTCCTGTATGCCACAGAAACGTAGACCCTGAGAAAAAGATAACAAAAAATGATATGCGGTTTTGAAATGTGGTGGTGGCGTAGGTTGCTGCGGATACCATAAACAGTCCATAGGACTAATGTCTCCGTAATCTGAAAACTGGGAATTGAACAGCGCTTTTTTTTCACTGTACAAATACGTGTTTTCTGGTACTTTGGCTACGTTGCGAGATGAAAATACAATTTGAAAAGTTAGTGGTACAAGGACGAATAGAAGGAACTTGATCTCAAGGAAGAAATTCTACCAGATAAACAGACTTGATGACAGAAGCCACTGGCGTCCCACTTTAGGATGCCTCCAGAAGCGCTGAAGATAGAAACGGGTGGAGGCGTATCGTAACGACGTGCTTCTCTCCTGCCAATGTTACCACGACTGCTCTGCCACAAACAACTAAGAAGAAATATTAAATATATGATTTACTACTTGAATATATGTAGAAATTTAAAAGTTGGTGGGTTGCTACCCTTCTTTATTTACATTTAAGTCAAGATTGAAATGTCACTATCTAAATATTTAAATTGTTCCTTTATCCTTCTTCTTTTCTTCCCACCCCCTCTCCTCTCTTCATAGTATAGTGTTAATTTTTTTGATATGTATTTATTTTTCTTAATCTTTGCTTTTAATTTTGTATAAAATTGTAAGATTCAATATGTCCATGTATTTATAATATTCTCAAACTGAACGGTTTGGGTGGGTAGGAAGAAATTGCCTTAAAGGAATATGCCCGCCCTTATATGTATATTTATTGTATATGTATATAAAGTATCAAATAAATAAATAATAAAAATACCCTAGTTGGAGGTAGACAGAAGACACAAGATTGGCGTTTAATGGTGCATTTATTACATGGCGAATAAATACACTGATATTAAACGGAACACGATATTTATGGCGATCATGAGTTGAAATGACTGCACTTGGACTAGGGAGCTGATTGACTGCGTTGAGCTCGCTTGATTGCGCTAACTTATTGAGCTGACTCTTTGATCTGACTTGCTTGGGCTAACTGACTGCTGTCTCTTTATAGGCTGCGTTTTTTTTGTTCATAATATTAATGTATGGCACTTACTTTTATGTATATGGACGTTTTATGTGCAATACTGTTAGTCTTATACGTTGTATTGAATCCAATATAAAATAATGACGTGCTTCATCAGTCATTGCTCTATATTTCAGATAAAATCATTGTATGTGCGTGTGTCATCAATCAATGGACCATGACTCTCGCATATAGAACAACCTTGCACGTATGAACTCATACATATTTTATATTCAGTTAAAAAGAGCTGCTGATCCGTAAAGATTAAAGACGATGAAAGTTTTTGCTGCCAACCAATTTTGAAGATTGAAACTAGAAAAAGAAGCAAGGCAATTCATTATATATGTATGCATATAGAAAGCAAACTAGGCTTTTAGGCTTCTGTGAAAGTAACGCCACTGTGAATACACAACCTAACCTACAAAACGGAGTCCGCCATTTGAATCCACTTGCATTAGAGAAGTTCATATAAACATCCCGCGGTTAGCAGTTTCCTAACAAACAGTTTTACTTTGTGGGATAATTGAATTTGAAAGAGATGTTTGTATTTATCGTTCTTTAAGTGGATTTTATATACCCGTAAAGGGGACTTTTGCACGTATCGCACTCGATAGTATGTTTATGGGTAGATATATTGAGAGATTAATTATCCCTACGTCATGATTAACGTTAGGTATTTTTTATCATCTGTTTAAATACATGTTTTCTCCCAAATAAAATAAAAATCCACCTTAATTATCATTATGAAAAATAAAAATAATAATAATCACTTTTTTGAACAAATAAATTTAAGATATTTCTCAAACGATTCCCACAAATATTAATACCTTTTTATTTCTTCTCGAAGAACTCTAGTAAAAGTTTCGTGACTATACTGCTTTTCATCTTAACAAAAAGCGTCAACTTTTCTTCTGAATGAAAACATTTCTCCTTTGAAAAATGCTTCGAAACATATAGAAAACATGATAAACGTGGTCCGTACCTTAAAAACTATTGGAAATGAGCTTGTTCAATAGACTATTGACTAAAAGTACTTTTACTAAGGACTGTTACAGTTACGAGTATTACAACAAAGCTTAGCCTTGTTCATGGCAGAACTTTTACTCTTAAAGTCGATAACAATTCAAAGTCCAAATCAAATACTGAAAGTCGCGTCTCAATTAAAAATAATGGCATTATTTTTGCATATTTTTCGGCCAAAATAAATCATTTTAATTTATTATATTTCATTTCCTTATTACATAGGTCACAGCATTCCTACATTGATAATTTATTGTATGAAATAAAGGTTTGCTAACTCTTCTAAATGAATTGTTTAAATAATGTCTGACTGTCAATATGTTCTTACCTTAATTAGTCCCCGTCCTATAACGTATTTTCATTCTAGTCGTATTGGCTAGGCAAATTAAAAAAATTGCTCCTTATCGTAAAAAGGCCAATCGATAATAAACCATTTTTTATTTTGGCTGAACAACCACACGCCACATTTTTTAATTTTTCATAGATTAAAAATAATTTATACGAAAATTTTTATTTCCTAATCATCTGCTTTACTAGGTCACTCTGTATCGTGAAAATTCTCTATATTATAAAACATGACACTTTATTACAGATGAAATCTTCCACTTACTGTTCCAATTGATGCCTAGCTCATGTTTTTATTTATATGTATTTTAATTTTTTATTCCCTGTGTTTTTACGGCAAACCGCTGAAGGCAATCTTACTCATATTATTGAGAACAAATAAAGGCGCTCGAGTAATATCTACGAAACAATGTTTTAATGTGTAACGCAAAGTTAGGTTACATAATATTATTGATTGAATTGGTGTTTATTTTGTAGAACTCCATATTTTAACTTATAATATTAGAAATCAAACACTGATTTCAGTCTACTGAACACTTTATTTTATTTTTACAAATATAAAAACAAAAATTTCGTGACAACTGTTTCGCCTTGTTAGGGCATTTTCAAAAAATGTGAAGATTAGATGGATTGAATGTCCTTCAAATCAGTGTTTGATTTCTAATATTATAAGTTCACATAATATTAGGTTAGTTGTATTTCTTGCTAATTTTAACAAAACAACGATAAACGAAATAAACGTGTTATTTTTTTTTTAATTTATAAAATAATTAAGTATATTGGTCATACTTACGCTCTCTCTAAACAATCTGTAATATTCACCAATTTACATAGCGGCTAAACGTGGCTAGCTAAATTGTTTAATGCTACTCGTCGATTGGCCCTTTCACAATACGAAGCCGTTTCGTAATTTGACTAGTCGATAGATTTTCCACCTATCAAATCATATTTATGCATAAGTAGGTACGTAATTATTTTGTTTATGCGTGGGTTAAAAATTTTTATACTGCGTGTAATGTCCGTTTTAACTAAATTACAATCTCTGTTGAAATCTGAATTGAATCTCTGTCTAAAAATAATATGTTTCAAATTATTAACAATATTTTGAAGCATATGCTGAAGGAGAGCTAACTACGATTTTATAAAATCTGCATGAGACCTATCATGACTCACGACAACGAGAGCCGACACCACTTGAACAAAAAGCCCTCTAAGAATCAGTGAAAGGAAAACTCTCCGACCCATTGCGGGAACGACAATCTGAGACAGAGTAAGATACTCCGAAATAAGAAGGATCTGCTACCTCAAAGATGTTGTGCGATGGAAAAATCAAGAAGACGTTTCTAGAGAGAGCAGGCGGAGAGAGCACGTGAAGAGAGCACGTGGAGAGAGCACGTGAAGAGAGCACGTGAAGAGAGCACGTGGAGAGAGCACGTGGAGAGAGCAGATTCGGAAAGAGTGGTAAATATAGTGGCCGGTACAATACTAATTGGCAGCAAAACACAGTATTTTCATATGTTCAAAAAGAATAACAATATTTTCAGTTTTTTTTTACTAGGCTCATGACCGTAATACTAACAGAATGGTAAATGTTACATAGTTTAAGGTTTTTGCCGGGTTTAAGTGGCAATGACTGGTCGTAAGCCCAGTAAATGAGTAGTCTTCCATATTCCCTACTAAAAAACGACTTTACAATTGTTGAAATAGCTATCTATGAATCCTTAAGTGCATTCTCCCCTCGTAGGCGCCGGGTAGTTGATGCTATACTTGGAACTTTAACGTGCATAATCAGCACAAACTTTGATTTGATAGTAATGCGTTGTGGCTTCGACGTCACTTCCTGTTTCCATAATCCCCCTTGACTTCTGCCAACTGCAGTTTGTCTCCAACCACAGCCTCCACCCCTTCACAGGACTAGAAAATAGATGATATTTTATTATATTTATTTATTTATTATTTACATATAATACTACATTTTTATTATTTTTTTATTTATTTATTTTTTTACAGAACTCACCAAGCCAATTAATATGGCTTATTGGTAAAGATCCTTTACATTAAAACATATGATTACACTACATAGTTGTATAATAATAATTACTACTAACTTAAATATAGGGAGAGAAAAAAAATACATATAATTTATGTTTTCAAATAATATTTAGAAAAATGTAAAAAAAAGCAAAAAATAATTCAATGATATCGAAGTTATAAGATAAAAAATAAATATAAAAGTAAGAATATGTTTTACTAGACTTTCAGATTATTTTTTTTTCTAAATGCTTTCCACCTTCTTTTAAATAAAATCAAATGTAATATTTTTTTATATTATATTTTATATTTATTTATATTTATTTTTGCACCACAACAGGCCAGGAGGTCCAATTACAGTGGTGAATTACATCACAGAACACCCAGGCTTGAGAAAAATCACATTTTATTTTTTTGTGTTCTCACCGGGAATCGAACCCGGAACCTTCCGTGCGTAAGTCAAGCGTCTTGACCACTACACCACGGAGGCCGCCCAATAATATCGTCGATGATACTGCAATACCGCGTAACCGGTTATTTTTTACAAAAATGTTTTACTGCAATGACTTTGTTATAGTGACTAAGAATCATTAGTTTACAATTATTGCTGTTTTTACTGTAAATATGATGATTTTTCTGAAACTTCAACGGTATTTTTGGTAGATTAAAATCGTAAGTAATATATTAACAAAACGCTTTTTAGGTTCCCCTGCCAAATAAATCAACTGATAGTTACGTGGTTTTACGCGGTATTACTGACGATATGGTAAATGATTTAGTCACAACTCCAAACGCTTTGACTATATACGTGTATATGTAGAGTACGTGTCGTATAGCTTTTCAATTTTTACTACATTGAAAAACTTTTTGTAGAATACAGGCAACAATTAAAACAATGTCTTATACATCATGGGCTGTAGATGAGTGTCGAGTAGAGAATTTACTGTGATTGTATCAATAAATAAATATTTAATCTATTTATTTGCATAAATTTATCATGATTACCTTGGAGCTCAGGTTCTTAAATAAGTTTATAGCATGTATTACACTCTAGATTGTTTGCACCGTACACCTATTTGATTTTTTTTTATAAATCAAATATCATTTTCCAATGGTTCGGTATACAGGCGATTGATTAATACATAAGTTTTATTTTTAAATAACGGTTTCCTTTTATTTATTTGTTGAATTATATATCCTAAGTTTTTCTTTTTCTTTTAATGAACTCGTATTTAAAATTATATAAACTCTTATAAATAAATAATTAAAACAGTGTAAGTCACTCTCCAAGCACAAGAGTTAATTTTTTTTTTGAGAGTTACAGTGATAACATTTACTAGATGTGTAAAAGTAGATATGTTTGGAATTTTACAAAAACATGTGCTTTCTATGAAATTTATGAATAAAAAAAAATATTGTTTTTAAATAAAAAAATCACTTTAATACAGTTTGAAATAATAAATATCATCATCATCATTCCCTTTCCGCACCTCACCTAATGGAGCACATTTTTCTCAGCTGCGCTCTGCTCGTATTTATATTTTTAAACTACTTGTAATTGCTTTAAAAAATAAAATACTGCTTTTCTTACCATAAACTGTAAAATTTTTTTAAGATGCATTTTAAATTTTATCGGCCTTATTTTTAGTTTGGTCAAATTTTTGTATACAAGAACTGGATTCATCTCCCTGGGGAGCTGTTTATATTAACATATTACAACAGAGATGAATGACAGGTCATAAGCCCCGTCGATGCCTAGACTTATATATTAACTTCTCTAAAATGTTCTTCATCTCTGTTGTAATATGTTAAATTTATTGTGTTTTATTTAGTTTATAGTTGCTTCTCATCTGTTCTTTTTTAAAATCTTTCATAAATATTTTTCCTCTGTGACATGTTTTTTTTATTCTTATTTATTGTAATTCTTACTTTTCAATTATTTCAGTCGGTTTTTTTTCTTTTCATTTTAGTACTATTTTCATTTTACGTTAATACTAACTAAATACTTTTTAAATAAGTTTTAAACTTTGATTATAATATTTTAACGACTTTAAGTTATGTTTTTTTCCTTATTATTATACTTTCAAAAAAAATAGTTTATTAAAAACCTTAAATATTATATGGAAACTTCACTGATCGATTGGAGTTAAGTATACTTTTGTATATTATCATAAAACTATTTTGTACGGTATGTTTCCTGAATAAAAGAAAAAAAATCGCAGCGTATCTTCATCGTTATTCTTAAATGAAGGTAAGATGATCAGTCTTACTCATCGGGTACCAGTCCAGGAACTTTGAATGAATATAGTGTGAAAACATGCTTTTAAAAAAATATTTCATATGAACCATGTCGGGAATCAAACCCGAGACCTCTTGCATAGTAGGCAAACATGCTGATCTACACCACAAAGTCGACTTGAAAGAAATGATAATCGATCCAGTGGCTCACAGTGATATTCGTACGGGCGCGCATTCGAATATTTGTGTGTAGTATCAAAATGATTTCATTCAATAAATTAAATTCAACTATTCACGAAAATTGTATACCTTGGCTCGTTTGTCTCCATCAACGGCAGTTGCAGACTTGAGATAGGTCGCGGTATTCAAATGGCCAAAGAAGCAATGAACCGTTTGGAAAAGATTTGGCGAGATCGAGGTATATCAATAAACACAAAAAAGAGGTTGATGGAAGCCCTGGTATTTTTCGTTTTCCTATATGGGGCTAAAACGTGAACAATGCGTGCCTACGAGAGGAAAAGGATCGATACTGGAAGAGCTCCATATTACAACTCGTCTATCAGTGGTGTGTTTGAGAAGGATACTGTATTTCTTTGGACATATTTCTAGACGTGAGTCAGACAATCTAGAAACGGCAATAATGTCTGGCCGAGTTGAAGGTAGGAGAAGCCAGGGTAGAATCCCATATAGATGGACTGACCAAATAAAGGTGGCTACGGGGCTAAAATTTGATGAGTCAGTTTGTCGGGTTGAGGACAGACTGGAATAGAACAGACTAATCAGAAGTTTTCATGGTGATCACGATCTTCAGCATTTAGGGACCGGAAGAAGATTCACGAAAATATATAGAAAATACGAAACACTCACTAATACGAAATTGCACCTCCCACTGATAATCGTGCAGCCCGGCACGTGCGGAAGGTAAGCATATTGAAACTTGTCAATTTCAAAACAATATATTGCGTCATATTTATGATATTTAAATTTATGGCGTTATTTAAATTCAGTCATCACATTTTCTGATTTTCTTTTATTCAGAAAACATACTGTCATACATAGTATTGAAAACAATGATTCTCAAACATAAAAATACCAATTAAATACCACTTTATACATTTGTATTTATTTATTTTAAAGACATAAACAGTCGACGATGATATAGTAATATTTAAAAAAAAAAACAGTTTAAAGACAGACCAGCAAAGTTTATAAATAAGAATCATACATATTATTAAATTGTATTACAACGAAAGGGTGTGTTTATGTGTATTTGTATGAGAATAAGTGTAGATGTGTGTTTGTGTGTATTAGTATAGGAATAAGTGTTCAAGTGTGTGTAAATGAGAGTAGGTTTAAAGAGTCTACTTTACTTTTTTAATAATTCATGTAAATAGCATAATTCAGATACAATGCGTCTATTTTCAAGGGTAAAAAATCCATTTTGTTTGGCAGATTGGCTGTAAGTACAAAGCGTTTTATTGTTTTTATAATCTACTTTTTTTTTAAATTTTCGTTGGACATTTTCAAAACTTTCTATGTTTTTTATGTTTTGTGGGCTCCACACAACGATGCAAACTCCAAATTACTGCGTACAAAGGTGTTGTATAAAGTTTTACATGTGTTTAGTTTTTTAAAAGGTTTGGAAATTCTTAAAATTAAGCCCAGCATTTGGCAAGTTTTTACAACAATAGAATTTATGTGAGACCCCAACAGCAATCTATAAGCCATTCAAGGTGTACATTCAGCAACTATCCTAAATAATCAACTCCATGAAGAAATATTCAGTATAAATGCAACGTGTATTTAAAAATGTCCACATTAATACTGAGTCCATTCTATTTTTTAAATTTTCTTTTATCACTTGAGGGATCACCTGACAGTGGGAAATATTTTAATATCCGGTCGAAAATTTGAAAATACTTCCGGTGAAGTGCGTAAATTGTCATTTCGCTCTATAAAAAGGAAAAAAATGTATCGGTTTATTGAAAAAATCATGTAAAACAATCACTCAATAAAGTTCATTATAAATAGGAATTTTGAATAAAATTAAAATGGTAGACACGTTGAAAAAAGGACAGAAACTGGCTTATTTAGTGCAACAATTTTCTCAGTTTCTTGTGAGTTCAGAAAATAAAAGAAAAAAAAATGATAGCGGTAGACGGTAAGGTTTTTAAGGTATTTACTTATTTAACATATTACAACAGGGATAAAGACCTTTTTAGGGAAGGGAATATAGAAGTCTAGGCATCCACAAGACTTTACACACAGTGTAACATTCATTATTCTGCCTTTATTTGAACATCTATTCAATTTTCAATTTAATTCAATTCATTTATTTTAAATATAACATAAACATTACAAAAATACATTAAATACGTACATATTATAAAAAAGAAAAAAAAATACACGAAAGAGACTCATACCAAAGTAGTAGAAGAATCCTGCTCCGGAAAACCCCTTCGGATACATGGAACAGATCGATATCCAGAGCGATGTTGTTCAGCATAGCGGTAGCCTTTTCAACAGGCATAACTATAGGCAGGTTGGTCCTGAATATCGGAATATGAAACAATCTATGCTGACGCTGTCTTAAGTAATTATCAGAAACATACAAACCAATACTCATCATAATTTCAGAATTATCAATGAAACAACAATCGATAAAAATGTGTAGTCAAATACACATTCCTTCTAGTCTCAAAACTGTTGTAGCCAAGCATACCCTGGAGAAACTCGGTCGGGTAGAGCCAAGGATAATACCCGCACTCTCTCATGTAGAGATATCTCAGAAATTTCTTTTGAATTTTCTTTATCATAAGAGATTACTTCAGTTCATGTGGTCCCTAAATCATCGAGCCACTCTCGAGTCTACTTCGCACCAAGGAGTTGTAAAGAGTTCTCAGTACGCGGGTATTTTCGAAAACCCTGGCAGTACGCAGAACAAATCCTAACATCTTCAATGCATTACCACTAATTGTCTCTATGTGTTCAATATCTATATCTATAGGATTTCGCGCTCAGCCTCCGTACCGGCTGGGCGTGAATTATAGTTTCTCTCTCCAATAATAGCTTAAAATTCGAAATTAAATTGTTTACTGTTAAACAAACATTGTGTTAATGTTTATAAGTGGTCGATGTGTAGACAAAAAGTGGAAAAAGAAGACTATTCATTTTAAAGCATTATTTTGCGCTTTATTCTTACTAAAATATGTGACAAGTAGTGAATAGAGGAAACTTTCAAACAACAGTGCGCCTACTTTAAAATCATAAAAAAGTATATGAACCCATTAAATCGTTTAAGAATGTATTAATTTGTGATGCGGACGTACCAAGATTTAATTATCTGAAATACTACCTCCCACGATAAATTACAACAGTGCTACCAAAAGTGAACTTATTGATACATACTCAATAGATTTAAAATATCCTTTCTTATATACTCGTACATACAAAATGATACGTCAATCCTTAAATCACTCTCATACACACGTTTGTCTAATAATAATGTCAAAAATTAATAAAATTGAGCGGGAATTTCATACTCATTATAAAACGAAAAAATACAGACTAAAATGGATACAAAGTCGTTGGAACAATAGACTTTTTTCCCCCCTCCGGCAACTACACGTGGACCGGACCATCTTCTAGGAATTTAGCAAACAACATGTGTTTGCACATGTGCGACACTGCGACAGTGACTAGTGACTACCAAACATCTATGAAAGCTACCCTTCGGATATTTTTATCTGTTATGCTATCCATAGTGTTGAAGTGCTTTATCTGTTTGGTTTTTTTTTTTTGTTTACTTTTTAGCACGAACACTTTACAAATTTACTATTATGCTCAATGTTTGTTTTTGTAAATTTTTTGATAATTTTAAGTTGCCAGAATTTTACTCGTTCATGCACTTTGTAGCTGCAAGACGATTAGTAATCTAGCTTCAACAGGTAAATGTTATCAACTATCAAATATCCAAATTTAGTAAATGAGGTCTAGAATTCCAACCGTCCATGCGCTCAGTAGCAGCAAGACTTGTTGTTATCTAACTTCTATTTTTATAAATTTGTTTTTTATTTCATTTTTTTAAAAATCACTAAAACTGTACACTCCATTGTCAAATAAAAATATAGAAATGTAAATAGGGGCTAGATTTCTTATTGTCCATGCGCTCTGTAGCTGCAAGACGTGTAATCTAGCTCCTATATATCATAACTGGAGACGAGAAACAAGAATCCTAACCGTCCATGCGCTCTGTAGCTGCAAGACGTGCTGGGATATTTTTTTATTGCACTGCGCCCTTGAGGTGATTTTCACAAAAACGGCGCTATATAAATTATCCAAATATAAATAAATCTATATTTCTTTGATTATTTCATAAGCTGATATTTCGGTTAGCGGTCATAAGCCCTGTGGATGCCTAGACTTCTATATTCCCGTCTCTAAAAGATATTTATCTCTGTTTTAATATGTTAATATTAACAGCTCCCTAGGGGGGTTGAATCCAATCCTTGTCTACAAAAATTTGAAAAATCTCAAAACATTGTTGATTTAATTATTTCATTTTATTACACTTCGATGTTCGTATCTCGACTTGAGAGAAATGATTGTCGAGTTTACATATTTTACTCTAAACATCTGCAAGTCAGGACTTGGAGGTTCTTTAAATACAGGTAAAATATTTGTTTTTTCTACATTCGCTCCGAAGCGGAACACGAGGACATTGGACATGTGGACATTGGAAGTCTCTAGACGCCTCGAAAAGGCTTTACCGCCAGCCAACACTCTTCCTATTTCAATTTCGCTTTCCCAAGTTCCACCGAATACAGCCGTAAGCAAGTAAAATCATTCGCATAAATAGGTAAAACAATTATTGACAAAGACGTTGATAAGAAAAATGAATTGATAATTTAAATTTAAAAAAGCACTTTTGCTCTCTCATAAGAACCAAAACTAGAGTTCTGGATAAGCCAATAAGAGTATCTTGTTTTATATTATTATTATTATGGATTATGTATACAGTGTAATTTTCGTAATGTAATACCTCATGGGCGCTACCACAGAGTGATTCTAAGATAATTAATTTAATTTGATTTGAAATTCAAAAAATATTTTTAACAATTTTGATATGATGTAACTTATATATACTTATATTTACATTTAATAAGTGTTTCAAAAAATATCTTTTAGTTTCGTTTTATAATAAAACATCTTTGGGCCAAACATTAATTAATAGTACAAATCAGGTCAACAAATTTGAAAAAAGCGGAATATATTAATTAACATGTACTTGTCCTGGTTTATACATAGGATAAAGCGGGAGAGCAATTAGACTGAGAGAACATTTAGCTTCACATAGATTAAATAACGATATATCAAACTACCCATCACATTTAAATGAGTTAAAACATAATTTTGGCGAATCGAAAAACAGAAAAATTTTACATGTAGGACATAAAGGTCAAAAGTTAAGTATATTAGACATTTTAGAAATAAATTGGATAAAATGTAATAGCGATAGAATATTAATCAGTCAGCAGATATAAATTAAATACTCACCCTTATTAGTACCCTTAGTTGGACCCTGTTTATTGTTAGAAAACAATAAGTGTTTTTCATAGAATAGAATCCTCTCTTAGAGTACACGGCCACCACATGTTTTAATAATTTGTTCCACTCTCTTCCATTGAAATATTGCGTATTGTATCTCTTTCAAATTACTTTTTAATTGTACTTTCACTTAAGATATTACTTAGTTTTTTATAAATTATCTTTACACTGTATAATATTCACAAGTCTAAAGATGCCTATTAGAGGGTGAAAACGCTAGTTCAAACAAATAAGTGAAAGTGTAACAAGTATTTTTAATTAAAAACTTATATGTAAATATAAGTTATTTCATCATTACACTGGAATTCCATCAAGAATTGTCAATAAACAATTTAAATCAATTTTTTTGTCCTTACACAATACAAATTTATTCAAATGATTTAGTAGTTTCACTATCGATATAGCTGATCTAAGCATTTGTAATGCATAGTTCTTTTAGATATTCCGGAGCGGAGTTGGGCGTATACCTACATGTGCCAACAGAGTTTGTATTCCGCCCTCTGTGGAAAACGTAGCCAGTGTAATTCTCGAAGCAGTGGAGCAGTATGAAAAAAGCTAAGAATTCTAAAATTTACATACTCGTACAGTGCGTTCGAATATTTAAAAAGCTTATGTTTATGTTACAGTGTCTGTCGGCGAATCAAATAAACATATAATTTTTGCTAGTGTAAGCACGTACATTTGAACGATGTGCATGTAAACTTTTTATTACGCACGCATACGCAAAGTTTATTAAAGATTTGAATGGACTGAAAACATATCAAAGTTATTTGAAATCTTTATATAGGAACGTTAAGTATTGAAGAGCTTTGGGCAAAAAAGAGTAAAACATAGCTTCTTATTTTTTTTGGATAAAATAACGGATCAAATCTAATACTCGTCTACAAACACTTTGATATATTGTGTTTATATATCTGATTTTTTTAAAAAGAGTAAATGAAATGGAGCGGTGTATCTAGCGTGGGTTTATCTTTTGATAGCAGCTGGAATCAATAACATTAATTGCCCTTTGATTATCTTTTGTTTCCTGTCGGAAGCGGCAATCGGAAAAGTGCCACATTTTGGGGCGGGAAAAGAAAATAAATTACTTTTGATAAAGGAAAACTGGCAAAACAATGTGTGAAGGATGCTGTAATAGAGTTTGCCAGAGAAAATATTAGTTTTATGTCCTATAGATGGCACAAAGTAAACATGTCTTTTTTTCTATTTAACCAATCTGTTATGTATATTGAGAATGAATCTAATACTCTGCAATGTTAATAAAAAATAAATAAATGAAATGGTATGAAATGAAATAAAGAATATTTATAGTATTCCGTGTCCAGGCAGTTGAAGAATACAGTCAAGTCTTTTCGATTCGATGGCTGTTTTAGGAGAGTATCCTGAAAAAGGAAATTCCATGAAGATACGTTCGCCTCGTTGTGTAGTTGTTGAAATATTTGCCTACCAATGTTGAGGTCCTATTTCTGGCAGGGTAAATGTAAATTATTGGTTTTAAATTCAATTTTTTTTCTGTTAGTAACTATTGTGCATAAGGCACTGCATTAATGCTTCAATCGCATAGTATTTTAATATTTTTTATTACATCGGAGGCAAGGTAATCAATATTACGCTTTAAGTAGGTACCGGTCAATAAAAAGATTTCAGCGTGGGATGACAACCTTTAAAACCTATATTTTATGTCTACTCTGCCAGGAATCGAACCTAGGGGCCTTATTCTGAAACTAGTTTGTTTCATTAATTATTTCGTATCGTATGAAACACGAACGAACGAAAGGAAATTAAATTATGATAAAATACGAGCTCAGGATCTCAAGCATGGTACGCGAACGCGCGAACCAATACGGTACAATAAAGGTGGACTTAGTTTCACTCGATTATCTTTTTTAGGATTTTTACCTGTGCGATCACCTCAATCCCGAAACTGTTCATGAAGTCTGGTGTCTTTCTTCAGTTTTGCATCTTTCTTCAGTTTTGCATCTTTCTTCAATCCGTACCTCAAGTCTGAGGATGGTAATTACGCCTGACTTCTGGTATGGCTCCTCTGTAGACAGTCTTTCTCCATCTGGAACGGCCTTGTGCTGCTTTGTAGGTATTTGTCAGTTATAGTTATGATATTTCAGTGACCGAGCCGCTCCATCTTGTCGGTTGACGTCCACGCGATCTTGTTCCTTCGACACTTACCGGGAGAATGGTTTTCTTCAAACTATCTGAATTCCCCCTGGAAATGTGTCCATAGAACTGCAGAACTATTTTCTCACTCATGGATGTAAGTTTTTCTCCTATGTCCAGTTCCTGGAGTATAGATACATTTGTACTTCTAGCCGTCCATGGAATCCACAGCAATCGCCGCCAACACCACATTTCGAAAGTTTAGATTTTTTTCAAATTCTCTAGGTGTGTGACACTCCATACCGTGAAAACTGAGAAAACCAAGGCCTTCACCAGTCTATTTTTGGTGTTAATGGTTATACTGCGATTCTTCCAAATCTTCACCAGCCGACTCATTGCCGACGCGTTTTCACTATCAATTTTTTTATAACTAATTTATCGAAAATGTATTATTTTTATTTATAAATCATATGATACAAAGTATTCCACAGAGTAAAATACATATATATTTTATTCGTAGGATGTTGGAGTTACTACAACTCAATTTTTGACCTAAGCTATATTATTTTTTTATTTTAAAAAGCACATATTCAAAACAACAAAGAAACAAAGGAATTTTAACAATCATGTTAGTAAATATTAATAGTTAACCACCTACCGACTTTTAATGTCTACTGGTTTCGAGACGTACCCGTTTCAATATGAGGACACTAACTACACCAACAAGTAAATACTAAAATAAACCTTTACTTTTTCCATCACCATAGTATACAAAGTAAAATTAATAGTGTATTTTAGTATTAATTTGCATGTTGGTATAGTGAATGTACTAACGAAGAAACGGGTACGTCTCGATACCGGTAGACATAAACAATCGGTAAGTGGTTAAATGCCCATATTTAGTAACATTAATTAAAATAATAAGATCACGAAGTTAATGCTTTGAACATAAAAAAGATTAACATCTTTAAAACATGTCACAACGTGACTCGTGACTCTACATCAAAGTCGTTTAAAATAATTATTCAACTCCGGGACAGAAAAATAAAAAATGACCTACTAAGCGCAATCCGCATAAGAAAAGGTCTTAAAACTGGTGACTTAGGATTGGGAGGTGATGGAAACGTTTATCTTAACCATCATTTAACTAAACGAAATAAAGATATCCATAAAAAACAAGGGAACTTGCTAAAGTAAAGGATCATAAATACGTATAAATCAAAGATTGCCTTATTTATGAACAAAAAAATGATACATCCCCGCCTATTCTAATAAAAGCAGAATCGGACCTTAATAAAATGTTGCAGTGACTATATGTCAAAGTTCTCTCTCTGTACTCTTATTTCTATTGTCTTTTTTTGTACAATTATTTCACACCTAATAATATACTCAATATCACTTTACAATCATTTATACACAATCCCACACAAATACACACAGACACGCCTCTACACTTACTAACATACAAATAAACATAAACACACCCTTTTATTGTACCACACTTTAATATGTTTACTTTTTATTTAGAAATTTCGCTGGTCTGTCTTTAAACCGTATCTTTTTTATGTTGTTATATCATTGTTGACTGTTTGATTCTGTAAAATAAATAAATAAATTAATTAACAATATAGGTTTAATCCAAAAAATATCTTTACGAAAATAAAATAACATGTAAAAACTCTTTTAAGAATAGAGGAAGTGAGATAAGATCGTTAACATCACATGCTACGCAGACGATGCTACTATAGTGCCAATGGTAATTCTCGATGATTAGAACATTTATATATCAGTTAGTAAAACAAAAAGTTTAAATATTCTTTAATATTTACGTTTGAAAATCTCGAGCCACAGTGTCTTAAACTCCAAAGTGGGTAAAATCATACGAGTAAAATCTTGGCAGCATCTGGATGCCTAAGAAATTTCATACTATGGCACATTTTGTGTACATCGTATTTCTTTGCAATCAAACCGAAAAATCACCAAAACGTTGAATCTTTAAATGCTTTCATTGTACGCCTCACAGCAGCATTGTCAATTTGTAATTAATCAAATTCACATGGTCAGTACATTCACCTTATTTAAGTTTATCTTTTAATATAATTGCTAAACACGTGTAATGTCACCGAACTACTCCTAAACGGCTAAACCGATCTACGTGCGGTTTTCAGAAAAATATTGATCTTTGCGTTGTGCGTGTTCGTTGATATTAAAATCTTTAATATAAAATTTTAAAAATAAGTAAACAGCATAAATGTTTTATTAATCGATCTACCAGGGCTGCATTTGAGGAGAATGCATTTACACAAAAGTGTAAAGATTTTGTTTTTTTGTGTATAAATAAAAGTTTGTTTTTGAACGTTTACAAACAGCATTTGTTTTTTTGGATCTCAATCAGATTCTTTCCTTAAATTCCTTATAATTTCTACCCATTTATTTATTTTTACTGGATTTTTGTAATACTAAAATAATATTAAATTCAATACATTTTTTTAAATCGTATTCTCACATAAGTACACCCCTCTGTTGGTGATAAGATCGGAGTTTGACGTTTGCAAAAAGAATGCCATATTTGAAAAAATATTTATTTTATGTCTTGGAATTCAGCCATAAACAAGTACCTAGGTTCCCACTCAAATTAAATATTTGAATATTAAAAAAAACAGTTTTGGAATCTAATCACAAACAAGTACCTAGGTACCTACTTATCAATTAAAAGTCTTTTTTCAAGGCAAGCCAACGTTCGGGCAGGACAACGTCTGTCGGGTCAGCTTGGATGAGGTAAGTCTAAAGCACACGTCCATTGCTCTAGTTTACATACCTAATTAAATGCTTTATCCAACGAAGCACAGACTTAAATATATATTTTTTTTTATTTGGGAAAAAAACAACAGTTTTTACATATATTGTATAAAAAAATAAAAATACATATGAACGAAAATTGTGAAAACAGTCAATAAAAAATTTCCACGGTGGTGTAAGATATCGATTAAGTACATTATCGGTATCAAAATAAAAGCAATTAACAATTGTTAAGCACTTAGAAACTTACAAATAAAATAAAAATACATATACTTATTAACAGTTATAAAAATTAAGTTAATAGAACCAAGATAAATTTATATTCAAAGAATAAGAAAAGAAAAAAGTTATATAAAAATAATGTAAAGGGTACAAAAATATAATAATGAACATACGAATACATACATAATTACTGACATCGTAAAACTAAACGGGTTTACTGTCTATAAGGAATTTTCTATATTTCATATAAAAGAGATGAAAAATGTCTGCGTGGCCGGAGAGAACAGTATTGTAATAATGACATGCTCTAAAGAAAAAGTCGTTTTTCTTTGAGTTAGTCCTAGGTACTGGCAAATTAAATGTAGTATGGAGTCTTGTTTTGTTGGGTACAAGGTATTCTAAAGAACTTATAAGTAAAGGGCAGTCTACGATGTTGTTTACCAGTTTAAACAGGAATTAGTGATCTGCAATCACTCTTCTATACTTCAGAGTTTGAAATGAAAAATATCAAATATGTAATGTCTGTAGTGTATTGTTTTCCATATTTTTTTCTTATGATTATTTTTAATTTTTATATCAATAATATTTATTTATTTATTCGATCTGTATGACTGTTTTGACTTCAGCAGGCGCTTTGTATTTGGTGCGTAAATCATTTCCAATTCCCGAAAATGTGTTCCTTCTCTCCGCCCTCTGCCCCCTCCACCGGTGAATATACGGGAACGCCTAGTGATGGATTGACAGAACAAGAATAATGAACACCGTTTGAACATTTGGACACAGAAGTTAACGGTTCGTTGCCCATTAACCTCCGCTACATCGGTTGTCTGTTACTATAGAATGTATAGGTACCCATGGGAACCCTGTACCCAAACTCCGACGCCAAATGTAAATATTAATACGGGGTGTTTGTTAAACCCTGTCACATCCGTAGCCACGATGATTTGCTTGATAAGTTAGAACGATTGCAGAATATCTGTATTCGTTATATCTTTAATCTTCGCAAATTTGACCAAATAACCAAGTATCGCACGCACATACACTGGCTAAGTATCAGGCATAGAAGACACATTCACATTCTATCACTTCTTCATAATATTTTAAATAACGCCACTTTGCCTGTTTATCTGAGAGAGCTCATTCAACCTCTTTCACAACACGGATTATCTCTTCGATCTTGTAACGAGAGAACCTTTTTAATACCCAATCATCTCTCTAATTTTCTTGCCTCCTCTTTCACAGTAGTAGCCGCTCGATTGTGGAATAATCTACCCACTTATGTTAGAGACGCCCCTTCTTTATTTACATTTAAGTCAAAGTTGAAATGTCATTATCTAAATATTTGAATCGTTCCTTTATCCTTCTTCTTTCCTTCCCATCCCCTCTCCTCTCTTCATAGTATAGTGTTATTTTTTTTTTAAATATATTTATTTTTCTTAATCTTTGCTTTTTATTTTTGAATAAAATTGCAAGATTATATATATCCATGTATTTATAGTTTTCTTAAACTGAACGGTTTGGGTAGGTAGGAAGAAATTGCCTTAACGCAATATGCCCGCCCTTATATGTATATTTATTGTAAATGTAAATAAAGTGTCAAATAAATAAATGATCGGTATGAGCTAGAAGACACATTGGAATAATAAAATTTAAAAAAATAGGTAAAAACAAAATGGTTGCTTACTTCTGCAGGGAAGAAACAAGCGAGTGATATTGATCTCGCATTTGTAGAAAACACTTTTATCTCGCGTGTTTACGTACAAAATAGCGTTTTAAATATCACCCCAGGAGTGCTTTATGCTCGTGCTGAGTGCTATTGTGGTTTTGGATGTAACATGGCTTAAGTCTAGGCATTTACAGGCCTTATGACCTGTCAAGTGTATCATTTATTATTCTGTCTATGTTTAAACATACATAATACATTTTTATTATTTTTATTTATTTTTAACATAGTACATTACACACATTTATTAGGAACAGAGACACAGTTTATAGCGACACAATCATGGATGACCTATGCCTACCAACTTGTACCGACTCGCTAGAAAACCCGTGTTGAGTGAAAGCACTTTTGATGTATTCATAAACATATATACACGAATATTTAAATATGTATTCGCATAATTTATTTTATACATACATTTTAAGTTTGTACATATCATCAATATACTAAACCTACATTATAATATTACCTTTTACATTTTTTTTTACATTAATAGTAATAACTCTCAACGGGGTTAAATCCAGTCCTTGATTACAAAAATTCGAACCAAATTAAAAATATTGTGGAAAAATCCACCTGGTACACGAAGAAGTACAGAAATTGAAAAAAATAAATTCAATTAGAGGAATCTCACCCGCATAAAGGTTTCAGCTCTTTAACTTCATAAATATCAACAGATGAAGGAATATTGATATTTGAATACGGACAGAATGGTTAATGTTACACAGTGTGTAAAGTGCCCACTTAAACCAGCCAATGATAGGTCATATGCTCTGTAAATATCTAGGCTTCTATATTACCTTTTCTTAAATGTTCTTCATCTCGAATTCGACTTCGAACTGGCCCATGCCAATACATCTTTATCTCACACTGTGTTATTTATTTTTTTTCTTAGGTTAATCTATATTACAAAACATAGTAAATAAACCAATATTTACACTTATTTTACTATCATATATAATAACATAATTATACAGCACACATAACATTTCTTTTTAAATTCATTCAATTTATTTTCATTCTTCATACGTTCATGTATCTCTTTATACATTTTCAAACCATTATACATTATTTTATTTTGAGATTCTGTTTTTTTTTTTATATGTCAGCTTTGTTATATTATTATTTCTAGTAATATAATAATAAAAAAAAATATTTAGCACTATTTTATTGATGAAGTATTTGGGCATTTGATTGTTTAAAAAAATTAACATAAAAACAAGCACATTATATTTAAGTTTCTTTTTTATTGCTATCCAATTAAGATCTTCTTGGATTTTTTACTATTTTAATATACCTATTTTTCTTTAGCACTATTCTCATGGCTCTATTCAGAAGTATTTTAAATAATTTATTGGAATTTCCATCTTTGGCTAAAAATAATACTGTTGATCAGTAATCTAAAATAAATGTGGAATTTATAATAGCTAAAAGATTTACAAAAAGCCGGAAGATCTATCCCAAAGAATTCCAAGTGATGTGATGAATTGACTTATCTACATATTCTGGACATTGAGACATATAACATATACATTTAATTATATAATTCAAAGGGGCTCATCACTTCAAATAAACAAACTCGTACTTTTATACTAACGCAACACGTACATAAATACGCAATTTTAGCATTTAAAAGAAATCTGTTGTTTTAATTTCCAAACGTCAAACCATATGTATTATGGCCCTAGGTCAAACAGTTACACTGTTTAATTGCATAGAAAATATCAATTCATACATTGTAAATTTTAAAATATTGTCCAATAAAAATTCTCCTCAATCCATGCTGTCATAAAATATTATTTCTCTTATTAAAAATACACAATATGAACCTTTTACTGATTTTACAGTATTTCTCTAGATACCCTTTGGAATTTACTATCATAGGATGGTGAGAAACTAAAATAACTTAACAACCTCTCTGATCTTGCTTAAAACAATGTAAAAAAAATATTGCATTGCAGTATTTAATTCGGCAGGTGTATATTTTCAGGTTTGTAAGATAGAGTTATCTTGTAAAACCCCAATACATGTATGTACAAAAATCTACATGCACTTCTACATGACTAGGAGTCCAACCAAAGGATAAACCATGGAGTCAAATGCAAGTTCGTCAATAAGTAAAAAAAACTTCAAAGTCAGCGCCCTTGAGGTGATTTTCACAAAAATGGCGCTATATAAATTATCCAACTATAATAATTAATAATTTAAGATCCTAAAAAATAATAATATCTCCCCTGATGTTTACAAAACAATGACTTATTTAAAACTTAATAATAATAAATATGTTAAAAAGGGTGTTCGAAAAATTAGGAATAGGGCATCGAGAAAAATTGCTTAAACATGGTAGATATAAATAAAAAAGTATATTCGGTATCTAGAATAATAAATTGGTAATTTTTTCTTAGGACTTTTTCAGTGTACAATACAAAATTTAAAGATATAGATTACACAAACATCACTGTCAGATTTAAAATTTACACTGAAAATGCATTAGTTAATTTTTGCAGACATTTGAATAATAAATTTGTACATTTCCCTTCCCCTCCTTATCCTCTCTTCAAGCATTCTTGTCCTAATCCCGCCAAATTTACAATAACCCACTGTTCCTAAAAAATATTTAAAAATTCTTTGATTATTGAAAAATATTTACGAGTACATGAAAATAACATTTTATATGTATTTATTTAATATGTAATATATTTTCTTTACTAACTTTGTATAATTTGTAGAAATCTGTAATTAGTTCTCAGTTTAAAAACTATATCTGTTTGTTTACTATATATATGTATGTAGAACTGTTGATTTCCCAAATAAAATAAAAAAATCTTAATAACTTAATTCTAAAATGTAAAACAACTACAGCACAACACCTTTATTCTTACAGAGAAATTAAAAAATAAATAAAATGAAGAATGGAAATAAAAAGTGCTCTTGGTAGTACAACATATTTTAGAAAGAAGTCAAAAATAATATTCATAATTCTTTTTTGTGAAGCGCTGATTGAAAAAACCTTATTTTATTTTATAATTTAAGTTTGATACCTACTGAAAATATTTACAAAACAAAAATAAAATATAACACATTCTTAAAAGACCTCACTCTCCATTATGTACACGAGAATTGTTTATTTCTTTTCCGTTGTGGGAAACATTAATATGAATATATGTTTTGAGTTTATATAAAAATAAGTATTATTAGTTTTTTAATTTAAAAATAAATCAATTTAAAACTTCAAGTACAAAGAATAAGTACTTTGGCGGACTTTTTGCTAAAAGAAATATCTTCCCGCCAACCAAAAAACAGACTGGCCGAAAAAAAGAGTTGGTCAAAAATTTATACTAAGTAACGAAAATACATGCATAAAAAAACCTAATTAATGAAAAATAACAGCCTTTTTTTAATTAGGAGATAAGGCTTGCAAATATTAACTTTAAAAAATTACATTTTGTTACACATATTAAGGGGTGAGGAATGTGGAATCAGATGGTGAGTATGGAAGGAGAGAGAAAGAGGAACCAAGAAAAGAAAAAGGATAATAAATATATATTTTTAAAAAATATTAAAATGCAGGGAGTTCCAGATTTTGAGGATATATAGTAATGTTCCACGCGTTTCTGGAAGGTGGCTAGAGAAGGTGCAATTTTATAAGAAGAGGTAGTTAGTTTAATATTATATACTTATATCATTGAATTTACTCTTCTTAATTCTATGACTTATATTTAAATAAATATATATATATATATTTTTTTTAATTAAAAACTGAAAATTATTTATTGTTCATACGCCGCGCCGTTGGTTAGCACTGAGTATTATTGGACTTTTTTGGTAAATTATTTACTCCTGCGTAACAAATAATGTCTGCTTTCTCACCTTGTTAGGTAGGCAGTATCTACCAAATATATATTGAAATGATATGAGTTTAAGAAATGAGTTAAAATATTTTTTATAAACTCGTTTAGAATCTATTTTTCTTAAAAGTAAATGAATAGAAAAAAAAAATGTGCAATTTCGACATTCATTTAATATTTTCGACAAACGGCAGAAATATTGAATTTTCGATGCAATAAGGGCTAATGTTTTTTGTTGAGTTTGCATAACGATTGTTAAAATTGCAATAACCTGCCTTTTATAGAAGTATGCAAAGCGTAGCAATACTCACTTTGTTTTTTCAGCCAAATTTCCCATTTCCCCACATGAAATATGGTGACATTTCATCTTTATGAATATTCATGATAAATTAAAAACAGCATCAATGCCTACGTTATGGAGATAAAAAAAATAATAACATTATTATTTTTCTACTGCCTAGTGATTGTAAGTGCATTTAACCATAGCATAAAATAAAATAACATCTCAAATTCGAATTTCAATAAAATCGACTTAGAATATTCATTTCTAAGGGTGTTTTTACATAAAGTATTTCATCGTCCCTCGACTGCTATCTTGTTTGTTATGTTCAATATTTTGGAAGAACGTATTAATCTCTCAAGGACAAAAATTATTTTCAAGAAATAAATTAAGGACTGGATTTTTCTTAGTGGGAGGGATTTGAGTAGGAAACTCCTTGATGATTTTCCAAATGCTTGAGTTTACTGTTTACCATATTGATGTGCGATATATATGTTTTTTTAAATATTTTTTTTAATTATTTTTTATGTTTCTGATCCTATATCTGTGGCAATATACTCATGTGTCTGAGTCATATAATTGCTCTTCCCATCTCAACACAGGACTTTTAGTCCATGGAGTTGGGACTTATTGTCTCAAATAATGTACAAAAACCATATGTTTGTAAATAAATAAACCGTAGTATTGCTTTTGCGTAGCAATTATTGATTTCAATAAGCCAATAAGAGAATCGATGCAATGCATTCACAATTATGTGAAAAGGCAAGTTTGAATAGTATTTTTTGTACTATGTGTCGGTCATTTTAAAAGAGATTTCGATTTCGCGAAAAAAGTCCTCTAGAAGTGCTGATGATAGAAGCGGATGAAGGAGGATCGTAACGACGTGCTTTCCTCCTGCCAACGTGACCACGACTGCTCTGCCACGAGTAAACGACTAAGAAGAAGAAATAACAATTTTAAAGTTTTGTGAGCATTCAAATGTGATGCTGGGGGATTGAAATTTATGTAAATATGTATTTAATAACAATAGCAAGTTTCAAATCAAATATTTTCATAAATTACAATCAGTGCAAGTAAGTTTTAGCTCATAAAAGCATGCGTCGTATCAGCACGTTGTTTTAATATTTTTAAGCAACTACTATTATAGGAAAGGTGTATGGGATTTGAATATAAGTTTAATTAGCGACCCGATGAAGAGACGGTACGTCTCGAAACCAGTACACATAAAAAATAGATTTTTGATGTAACACAATTATTGGCTAATATTTAGTAGCTGTTATTGTTTTCGACTCAGTTTTTCAAATCACGTATGAAATGTCACTTGCTGATTATTTAAGTTTTTCCCTCTTCCTCCCTCTTTCCTTCCCTTTTTACCCCCTCTTCTCTTTATAGTATAGTGTAGATATTTAGTCAACTTTTACTTCTTAAATTTATTTTTTTTATTAATACTCTGTTCTTTAATGAAATTATGAATAAACCAACGATATATTCATATACCACTGGTTTTCTCAAATTAAACGGTTCGGGTAGGTAGGAAGAAAGGCCTTAGGGCAATATGCCTCCCTTATGCATGTGTATGTAAACTGTGTATGTTTATTCGTATAAAATGTTGAAATATTTAGAAATCTAATTACGTAGTGTAATTCTGATGAATTTATTTTGAAGATGCTAAAATTTTTTTTTACGCATTTAAATGTGCGTGTTAGTAGTAAATATTTTCTCCTTACAGGTTAGAAAAAAGAAAAGATAAATATCAATCTAAATACTATACTCTAAATAAATAATAAATAATATACTCTATATTCGTGCATCTTTTTTTACACATGTTTACAAGGATAGGCGTGATTACTCTTAAATAAATATATGTGACTCATTATCATCATTCACCCTTCTCCACCTAGTGGTGAAAAGGGCACTGCATTTGTAAACCAAATGTAGCGTATTTTGAAAAACTGTTACATGGAGGTAAGGTGATCAGTCCAACAATTACATAATAAACTGAAAATTATTCAATTGAACCATAATCAAACTTTTTAAAAAATAAAAAAATATTTGAGTTGGTAGTTATAAAAATTTACATAACAACGTAAATTTGCTGCAATGAAGAGCGAAAATAATTTTAAGAGGGGAATATGAAAATTTAGGCATTGACAGGGCTTATACCTTGTTGTTGGCTGATTAACGTGGCTATTTTACGCACTGAGAACATTCACCATTTTGCCCATGTTAAAACACCCTCATGTCCGAAATTCTTCCAAATGTTGACTTCTGCAAAGTGAAAGAACTGAAACCTTTATTGATGTGGGTGAGATTCATCCGGCTGAATGTTTTCACCTACTTGGCAACGCCAACACTTTTTAAAGTTTTATACCTCTTATACCGGTTAATTTTATCAACAATGTGTTTAGTATGTCCAAATAAAAATTTATTTCGCCCTCTGTTGCAATAAATTTTGATCCTTATAACTCCCCTGGGATGAAATAAAGCCTGTCTTCAAATATTTGGACAAACTCAAAATATTGTTGATGAATATAACAGATAAAGTGCATTTATATTGCGTTGTTTTTTAATGAAAATTTTTCCAGTGATTCGAACTTCCATCCAATTATATTTTTATTAATCTAGGGGTTCATAAATTTATAAATCAAATCCATTCGTTTGTTCAAAAAGAATTTTCAGTATTTGTTTTATTACGGCGCAATATTGTAATGAATAATATTTTTGCGATCAAGGGATTGTTATGTTCTGATAAACTAATTAATTTTATCTGTTTTATACCTAACCCCTACAATCATCAGAAATTATCAGAAAATAATATTAATACAAAACCACTTTGTTTTTAACCACGTATTTTTTATGTTTTCTACCGACCGCTTTCAAAGCTACACAAGCTGCTTTATCTAAGCATATTTAACTTATGAATTCTCTCCTATTTTATTTTTACAGTGACACTAAATATTGCATTGATACAAATGGAGCGAACAAGTTAAGTGTTTTTAGCATGTTGTTCTTTTATTAGTTTTATAGTTAAACAAAAAGGAGAGGTCTAAGCAAAATGCCCGTACAAGGCTTTCCCAGAGCATGAATTATGTCTTACCCAAAACCCGTATGACTTTTGCTCAGAGACATCTTTCATTTATCGCACCGAGAGTGTTTAATATTTTGGAAGAGCGTATTAAGCTTTCAAGGAAAAAAAAACTATTTTCAAGAAAGGAGTTAAGGACTGTATTTTCCTAAGTGGGAGGGATTTGAGTAACAAACTCCTTAATGATTTTACGAATGTTTGAGTTTACTGTTTGCCAAATTATTGACATATATTTTTTATTTCTTTTTTATACATTTAATCCTATATTTGTGCTGATATACTCACGTGTCTGTGTCAACTAATTGCTGGTCCTTTCTCAACACAGGACTTTTAATTCCATATTTTTTTTTTTAAGTTGGGACTTATGTCTCTAATAATGTACAATAAACTTATATTTGTAAATAAATAAATAAATAAATTTAATAATAATATCGTTGTATTTTTAGAGTCCAGTATTATCATTTCTAATTTATTATACTCGTATGTTACAACAGAGACAGAAAATACTTTTATGACGGTAATATGAAAGTCTAAAAGTTAAAACTAATTATGAACTGTAATGTTTGCTTCAAATAAATGAGCAAGTAAGTAAGACAAGACGTTATAAGCTTTGTAATTGCCAAGACTTCCACATTTTTTTCTAAAAAAGTTCTACATCTGTGCTTTAAAATATATCAATTTTGATAATTATCATAGGGAGTGAAACAAAGAGCCTGTTTACAAACATTTAGACATACTCAAAAATAAAAATAAAATGGTTTGTTTATTTCAAACATCAAACAATAAATTGACAAGATTTTTTTATAAGGAAAGGGGGAAATTCTTGAGTTCTTATTGTTCACTAAAATTTTTAAAAAATTTAAACCTTTCCCTAAAAGTTGTAAATAACTTGTGCTAGAAAAATGGAAATCGAGTTGTGGTGGAATGGGATTTGAACCCCAAATTTTGGTCTGTGAGCCCAAAATACTACCACAGGGCTGAAACCCGGTTCAAAATAATTTAAAAAATCAAAAAATAATCAGATGAAAACACTTGAACCAACAAGTGAATAAAGGACACTTGACTACAAAATTGGCTTCAAGACTTTTTTATTGGCCGATTTTCAGTAATTCGGCATCTTTTTTCATTCAAAATACACGGTTTTCCGGAACGTTGAGCGCATTTTCAGGCCATGTTCGATATTAAGGATATAGCTTGGAAAGTGATACGGGGCATAAGGATGGTGATTGTATGGGGAATTGAAATTCAGTCATCGGTGAACGTGAGCTGGCATATCATGCCCTGCATAGGCAAACAGGTCTGCAAACGAGCGTTGTGAAATTATAACGTTTCATATTAAATTCGCACATTGCGTGACGAGATTTCTAGCTATTTGAGATTGATAAAAATCATCATGGCCATTATTTTCTTTTGATTTCATGACACGCTATATTACGTTGCAGTAATTGATTTTGTCGTTGTATTTTTTGCAATAAATCTACTCCTTTCACTTTATAAATATTTTTAAGAACGTTTTCTTTCCTGGATTATCTTCCTGTTTTATTTCAAATTCATTGCCATATCCTATGTTTAATGTGTATAACCAGTGGTGGTTTTCCTTTGTTGGGTCAGTGATCTCCCAAAATTTACCACTAATTAAAAAAAGTATGTAGGAACTCAAAATATATTATGAAGAAAGTATATACTATAATTACATGCCTTGGGAATAAGAGATCCATAACTACCATTTATTAAATTGTATCTTACTGGTAGGAAACAAAATATTCGAATAAATAACTATGTATCAACCAGTGCTGATGTTACATCGAGTGTACCTCAGGGTGCTCATTTGGTACCCCTGCTTTTCGATTTGTTTATTAATGATGTTGCAAAATCATTATCTTACTCTCGCTTTTGGCTCTTCGCGGACGACAACAAAATTCTCAAAATAATTCAAACTTTACGAGACTGTTTTCTTCTTCAATCAGACATTAACTCTTTTAACCAATGGTGTAATGTCAATAAATTAGAACTAAATATTAAAAAATGCAAAATAATGTCATTTCATAGAACAAAACAACCGATTTCCTTCGAGTACCTATTAGAAAACTCCAAAATTGATGGAGTCAAGTCCATCAGAGATTTAGAAGTTGTTTTGGACTATAAACTGACAAACAAAGAGCATATAGATAATACAGTAAATAAATCACTGAAATTACTTGGCTTCATTAACAGAATATCTTTTGATTTTACTAATGTCCGTACAATCAAAACTCTTTGTTGCTCAACTGTTCGCCCTCTTCTTGAATATGCCTCCGTGGTCTGATCTCCATTCTATGTCAATCGCTTAAATCACATTGAATCAGTCCAACATCGCTTGCTTCAAAAAGTAGCGTGGATGCTTGGACTAGAGAGAGGTAATGATTCTTATGCTAAAATAGAGTCAATGTTTAATATTTCTAGTCTACAAAAACGTAGAACTAATATTGACTCCATATATATGTTTGGCATACTAAATGGTATAATCGATGTTCCATCATTACTGGGACAAGTAAAATTCAATATTCCTACTTGTAGGTTGAGAAACAATGAAGTACTATTCATCGATCAGCATAGAACAAACTATGGCCTTAATTCTCCAATGACCCGTCTCTGTCGTATTGTTAACTCAAGACAAGATCTGGACTTTTTTGGTTTAAGTTTACAATGATTTAAACGAGCACTAAATATATAGTCCAGATCTTGTCTTGATGTCCCTTATGTTTGTCAATGCTTCTTTTTTTTTAAATGTTTTAAACTATTCTTTTATTATAATATTTAAAATCTATAAATTGTATACATGGAAACTGTCCGTTAATAAATAAATAAATAAATAATGTAATTACGTTTTATTTAATACATTTTTTTTATTATTCATTCAAATTTATAAGTATTTATTAATCTTCATATTTTTATACATGTTATCTAAAATACTATTTAAAAAAAACATCGCACGTCTTATCCGCTATATAAATTTTATGTCGAAAGCTAATTGGGCTGAAAAATATACAATAGTAAATTAATTCCTATGTATTTTACATACCCACACTAAAAAAAGACTAATTGCTAATATAAAAGATGATATAAGCTTATATTTTCCCATTCCTTTTTGCAAGATTGAAATGAGTTTTCTGAATTAATATTATTATAATATATTGTTTTTTGCACGTGCCCAAAATTACCTAATGTTTGTACGCGCCCTGTTTTGTAAGCACTTAACTCTAGTTTTAGTAGTTTATTTGTGTTCTAAAAGTAAATGCACTAGTAATTTTTATTTGTGGAATTACAATGGCGAAAGTTCAGAGTGAAATATGTTTTTTGATGATTAGCAAATTAAAACCTTATAAACTTTATAAACTAAGATAGACTCTGTGTAATCGCTCTGTTATGTAAGTATAGAAAATCTTGTTCTCATGTTCATTTTTTTACCAGCAAAGAAATAAAAGTGTGTATGTCTTATGCACAAAAACTTGTAAAAAACTGTATTTAACATTAAATAAGTATCTAATGTAAATAGATAGTAATTATTGAGTTAGTATTTAGACCAAAGAATAGGTTTATCTCGTTAAATAATATTTTGTAAATTTGTGTATCATATTGGAAACATCTATAAAGACGTAAGTAAGTATATTCATGTATTTTTACAAAACAAAAATTATTGTGAAATGCATAATTACCTATTTAGGTCAAATAAATTATCACCCCGTTTTTATCCTTTCAGCTACTGTGTAAAACATAAGTAATTTTGGTAAGGTATTCAAAATAAAACACTTATATTCAATTTAATTCTACTCTTATTTTTGAAAAAAAAAAATGTGACGCGTTTTCTTTTGTTAGGACATTATTGAAAATTTAATATGGATCGAATACGAAACATTAATGTGGAATTTTACCAATTACCTGCATACACAATCAATAAGTATTTTTATTAATAAGTTGAAATGTTTAAGCTCTATTCGCATTAACTTAAAAACAGCTGTTATTTGTAAATAATAATTTGGCAGTCTCCGTGGTGTAGTGGTAAGACGCTTGACTCACACACAAAAGGTTCCGGGTTCGATTCCCGGTGAGAGCACAAAAACTAAAATGTGATTTTTCTCAAGCCTGGGTGTTCTGTGGCGTAATTTACCACTGTAATTGGGCCTCCTGGCCTGTTGTGGTGCAAAAATAAGTAAATGAATATGTGTGTTTGTGTATTAATTTAAAATACACATTTTTGACCTTTTGTCATATCTTACAAGTTTGTTATTTGGTTGGCTGCAAGATTTTGTTTTTAGCAATGAGTCAGTCAAAATGCATGTATTGTTTTTGAATTCAAAGTTTTAGGTACATTAATAAATACAATGCCAAATGATTATCAAATACTATAAATTGGTATTCAGATGGCAAAGGGGACCATTTTAAATTTAAAGAATGTTCAGGAGAGCTCAAATACAACTCAATTTCAAGACTTTTTAATCTACAAAACAAAATATTATAGTTTTGTTTTTCAGTGACAAATTACCACATTGTTGTTGTTTTTTTTTATGTGTATTAACTGAAATATTAATTAAAATTTTTGAAAACTGAAAAACAGAAAAAATCCAGATTGTCCTTCCTGCCATCTGACTACCGAAATAACCTGTCTTTAACTGGTTCATGTGGATTTTATATTCTAGTGTTATCCATGTCAAATTTAGTTATATAAACTGTAAAGTAGAGTTGGGGGGAGGGGGGGGGGCGACTATTCCCAACCAACCCAGTTCAACAAAAAAGATGAGATATGTTAAATAGAAAACAAATCATTTATTTTTGTCTATAAATTGATACACAGCTTGCGAAAATTCAAATAAAAAGCCTCTTATCTAATTTTTTATTATCTTATAAGTCCACAATATCAAGTTTATTTGATTCAAACAATTATTGACAATTCAATTCCATAAATTAAAAAAATACTTACTTGTTTATTTTTACTACCTTATACTTGTTTTTTTATTTTTTACTATTATATCAAATTGCATTGTAGTATTGGAAAATACGCATTTCATATATACATATTTTTATTTCTTTTTTTTTCCCGATAATATATGCTTGCTTGATAATCAATTTAACTTAAATTTGTCTTTCTTGCTTACCGTAACACTTTATTTACTTTGTTTGCTTTACATTATTTATTTCATAAGTTTTTATCTACGCATTTTTTGTTTATATGCTTACTGTTTTTTCTTGCATACCTTTGTTATTATTGTTTTTTTTTTGCTTTGCCAAACTTTTTATTATATCCTTTCAAACTAATTTCACATATTTTTTCTGTATATTCTTTAGTATATTAGCATGTATTTTATTTTTATTTTTTGTAAATGCCTTTTGGGCGGTAATGAACAAAATAAATATATATTTTATTAAGGAAAGACATTATCAAATATAGTAAATTTTCTAGATATTAAAATTAATTAAAGAATTTTACCAGGTTTTTTCTTAAAATAAACAATAAAAGTTCCAACTGGAATATTATCTCAAGTTGAGTTCAGTTAAAATATACATATATACGAGTACATATAATTATAATTTCCGGCAGCAAATAGTTCGAAAATTAAAGTTACATTATTTTACTTAAGAATTTAATTAAAATTAGATTGTAAAAACAAACGATAACTATTAAATACGATGCAAAGTAAATTATGTCATTTGATACTTGACGTGGAGATCAGACTAATTAACATCGAATATTCGCGCATTCGACTTTTAGCAGCGATACGCCTACCCAAATAAAAAATGACAATGCAAATAGGTTTTCTGATTGTTAATCATAAACCGTTTTGAAAAATATGCTGAATATTAGATAAATGGAATAATATAACTCAATATAGATTCTTCGGGTGCATATTGAGTCGACTATTCGTGGACATCAATCCACCACATTGAACCAAGATATTTGAGTAATAAAGTAATTCATATTTAGAGTAAAATTTATCTTAATTATCGAAGATGCCAAAAAAGATAGTTCGTTATTCATCGAACGTAGCTTTATAAATCCTAGAGAAATTTGTCCCGTCAAGGCATCTTGTTACATGGCGTCTTATTTCACGCGGGGGCCATTTTGTTTGATTCGCGTGACAGATTCTTCCTTGAGAAAATCGGATTTTTACGGCAGATCTGATAAATATAAGTAGGTTTATCCCTTGTCGCAAGATTGTATATAATAGAAAATCAACAGCCAAGACATTTTGTGTCTGCCGGAAGATTAAAACAGTCGGCAGAAAAACGTATCAAAATTTGAAGGGAAAGAAAGAAAACTTTGAGGGAAAAAACCGGTTATAAAATTAAACTATTACATTGTCGAGCCTTGGAATGTCCGTTTGCCTTGGTTGATAAAACCACAGAAAAAAAGGACTTGTCTAGATGGTAATTTGTCAAACAGCGCAAGTCTGACCATAGATAAAATAAATGTGATTAATTCAACAAATTCAGTAGCGAGGGCTCGGTTGGGAAATAATAGGTTACGATACCAAAGTAAATAATAGTTTTGCGATAGTAAATCAATGTCATTATTATTATTATTGTATATTTTTTTAATAAAACATAAACTACAACAATTACATATTATACTCCCAGGAGTTATTAGAAACTCATTTGGGACCGTACATTAGAAAAAACATTTTTTTGACAATACATAATATAATACAAAGTAATACATCCGAAATAAAAAGAAAACATTATTGTATAGGAAACATAAAACACTATCTTATATAAACTACATTAATAATTATGAATATCAAAAAGATTTAGGAAATATTTTTTAATTGCGACACATCTGGATTTTTTATTCAGTTTTTCGTGTCTTAGCTCATCAGGCAGTTTACTATATTCTGAATGGCTAATATTTTCCAAGAACCTACTGCCAAACTTTGTTAAGCGAAACTTAGACACATGAAGATTCCTTGAATAACGCGTATTGTAATTATGAATATCATGACCAAATGTGTGTTTTAAATTTGAGTGAGCAGAAAAGTTAATGATATTTAAAATAGTATTGGTTATGTCATGCAGTGGCATTATCTTGAAAGGAAGTATCTTTGTTTGTCGGTAGATATCCTTGACATGGGAATCCCATTTAAGTCCAAGAATGTTTCTTAGAGCTCTGTTTGAAGAATTTGTATTTCCGAGATCTGATTTTTGCTGGCAAAACCCTATATGCATTCTCATTCGAATCTAATAGTGCATAAGTAGCTGCATTTGTACGTACACCAACCTTATCTGGGTATAACGGCTATTTTCGTGCAAACAATATGCCAGAAGCTATGAAGTATTGCAGTGGGAATACAGTTTTCGAACGAATATTTTGTGACAACATTATTAGGAATCAAACTCAAGATTTTTTGCAAGTATCAATGTGTATTGAATGATGACTACACAGGGTAAATAAGATATGCTTTTTATTTATTTTGCTTTCATATATAACATAAAATATAATAAGATAAATGGAATACAAGAAATATTAAATTAACAAATAAATCAATCTAACTGCCTCTAGAGTATTCAGTAATTGTATTAAAGACGAAACATTTTACGTTGCATGTTATATTTTTAAAAACGAAATTTTCGGTATAATATAATATTATACGAGTATACATTTTTAGGTCAATAAAAGACTAATTTGAACATAATAATTTGAGAATAGAGATATTAACTTTATGCAAATAGGAAAATCAATGCTCGATTAAAATCAAGCAGGCAAATTATGTGCATTATGAATAATTTTATGTACTTTATTATATTATTCATGGCTTGATTTTGTATATTACTTTTTTTTATTGTACATGTGTATCTATTTTAAAAACCTTTATTACATTTGATTTTTATTTTATTATTATTATTCACACATTTTTTTAAACGTGATTCCAAATTTTAATAACCTTTATGGATTTTACTTTGTACGATCCTGTATTTTAATAAACTTCATGAAATTATTCCTCACATGATTCTATTATTCAACAAATTTTATCATATGTTTTTACTATATATTTTTTCATTATTCTGTATTTTCATGATTGTTGTTGTGATGATTTTGTGTTTTTAAATACTTACTGTATTGTTTAGTGTATTATTGTGTTCTGGTTTTGTGTGAGAGTTTTTACTTCGCAAAAAAGCAGATGCAAGAATTAGAGAAAAAATAGTGAAAAACTGCATGTACACAAAATGCAGTGATGATCCATGAAAATGCATTAAGATACTATTGTTAGTCTTACGTTTCGGGTGCCAGTCCAGGAACAATGAAACATTTCAATGAAAAACTACCTTTAAAATCAATATTTTACCTCTGCCTTCGTAGGAATTGAACCAGGAACATAAAGCGTGATACAGAACTCCCCAATCACTTCACAACGAGGTGGATATATCTTCACTTGATTCACCTTTTTAGAACTCTAGCCTTAAATTAGTTAGATCGAGTTGAAAACACTTGTCCCTCCTTTTTTTCAAAAATTTGAACAACACAGGGACATTGAATACTTTTGGTTGGACTAACGAGTTAACATAAATGGGTTTGGATCATGGTACTTCTGAAAGTATCTCTATAAGTTGAAAAAAGAGATCATTATTGCTGTCGTTGCGGTGGGCTAACTTTGTAGGACGTCTCCCATATTATATTACACGACTGTCCCGTGTCTGACGCCGAGAGGTTAAACTGCAAACAAATATGCCGCAGCAGGACGTATTTTTTGATAATCTAGAGAATCTTATAAGCACGAGGCCACTGTGGGAAGATATACTAACTTTTTGAGGACCATAGTGATAGCTTGGTGTTATCATAAATAGGAATTTGCGATGGGAGGCTCAGGTCCAGTCACTGAACTCTAGGTTGAGAAAGCTGTGCCATCTATTCTGCTCTCTTAGAGACATTCTGGATATTGGCACTCTCAGAAGTGTGTACTTTTCTTTGTTTTAATCCACGGCAACCTATGGAATAGCTGGCTGATAGGGTTGTGCGGCATCCATTTTCAAACCGCTCATAATTTCACAAAAAATATTATTGAGAATAATGTTCCGGCGCCCTCCAACATACTCGTCAGAACAGTTGTTTCAATACATGAAGGTGCTGGATATGAGACAACTGTACCTAAAAGAAGCACTTACACACTTCTGGTCAAACAATAAGGAGAGTCTCAGCAAAATATCCGAAAGAAGTTTGCCCAGACCATGAATTATGTCATACCCAAAACCCGAACGACTTTTGATCAGATACATATCTCGTTTATCGCACCGAGAGTGTTCAATATTTTGTAAGAATGTATAAAGCTCTCAAGGACCAAAATTATTTTTAAGAAAGGAGTTAAGGACCAGATGTTCTTTAGTGAGAGGGATTTGAGTAGGAAACTCTTTGATGATTTTCCAAATACTTGAGTTTACTGTTTACTATATTGATATGCCTTATATATGTTTTTTTTTTAAATATTTATTATGATTATTTTTTATGTTTCTAATCCTATATTTGTGGTGATAAACTCATGTGTCTGTGCCATGTAATTTCTATTCCCATCTTTACACAGGACTTTTAGTCCCATGGAATTAATTTACAATGAACTTATGTATTTAAATAAATAAATACTAAAATAAATAAATAAATAATTCCATAATACACGCTTCACGTCTAATGATGGCTTGGTAGTACCAAAAGTATGCAATAAATATGGAAATAGAACTCTCAATTATTTAGTACCTAGAATTTTTAATTTATTACCAAAAGAACTTAAATTTAACTCACATTGTAACAAGAGCAAAATAAGAGAGTGGCTACTCGATCAAGAGTTTATATATGAATAGTAGCTTAGGTATAAATATTTTATTTTTTCATGTATTTTCTTGTATTTAAAAAATCAATTTATATATTATTATTTGTATAAACATGTTTATTCTGATCTTTCCGGCTGTTAATTTTTATATGTAATTCATTGTTTTTATAAATGTAAATAATATTATTAAGTCAGTATAAATATAATCTTCACCAACAAGCTACAAAAAGTGGCTTGGTGGGATTTTAGTTTTAGTAAAAATATAACAAGTGAAATTTTTTTAAATTGTAAAAATGTATAATTATGCTATTAAATTAAATAAAAAAAATAATTGTGGATGACGGCTAGACCCGTGAAAACAAACCAAAATACGAGAAAGATGTTTTAAAAAAAGTTTTTTATAAGCAAAGCAATGAGCGGATCAAGAAAATAAAACATTCATCTAGGATTTTAATTTAAATAGATTTATATTTTTTTAATTTTCTTCATCTGTCCGGATACGAAAAGACGAGAAATATAATAGATTGTCTTATATGCAAAGTAATCAGAATACCTATTTAAAAAATACGGTACTAAACAAAACACCTTTGTTCACAATATCCTGATATTGCATGTCGGACTAAAGTGTCCTTAGGGACATCTACAGACATAGAAATACCTGCACGTTGCTAAATGAGAAAATCTACAAACAATCTCTAATCTCGAAGCTTGTATTCGTTTTTATAGTACACGCGAGAATATAAATAAATAAGAAATTAAATTTATGTACTTTTTATAAATGTGTTATAACATTAATGTGCTAATCTACTATTACTATAACATATAATTATAATTGTGGTTAAGTTGTGGTCCCGCGACTATTGTTGTGGACTCAAGGAGTGACCCCCAGAATAGAAATATTTGTGTTGATTAAAAAAAAGAATAACTGATTGAAAATGTATAATGTAAATATTAGATTCAAGAGAACTCATAAATGAAAATATAGAAACAGAAAAAAGAAACTACTTACACATTAAAATATTTATTTGGCTTTATATTCGAGATCGCAAAATTGGCAGCCAAATAGTTTATAACCTCAAAATGTACAAACATTATTTTTCGTATTATTAATTTTATCGAATTGGAAGGTTGAAATTTTACGATGTGACATTGAAACGGTGTATAGTTACAAATTAGAGGAAAATAATGTATATTCATGACATTTCAATTTAATGACTTTCGACATTTCATTAAATTTCATTTGAGTTATAAGCGAGAAATTTTAACTTCTTTCTCCTTCATTCACAGCTTTTAGACGGTGCGATACCGAACGAGCTTTAAACGACAAATTTTATTAGACGAAAATAAGTCTGATTTACTTGAGGATACAGATCAAATTCCTATTCTCCAATTTGGTCGAACGTTTAACATGGCACGGCACTATGGTATAACATTGGGTGGATTTATTAATGATCATTATTTTAATTATTTAAATTACCAATAGGTAGGTAAACACACAAAACAGAACACCATGAGGCCGACTAATCTCCACTCGATTTCATTTAGCAAAATTTTCACCCAAGAGTAAAAACTTAATACATATAACCAAAAAATAAAATACTAAATAAGTATCCACCCACTCTCATTTTACCGACCGAGTGAATTGGCATGATACGTGTGAAACGGGCCTGTACGTAACAGACACAATCAATTATATTAAAATAATAATATTTAGGATAAATAGTGGCAATATCTTTATTTGGAATTTTCGTGGGATTAGGTTGCTGAGGATTGGAGCTCCTACCCTAGTGAGAGATTGACAGAATATACGAAGTTGCTGGACAGTACGTATTTATTACATGGCAAATAAATAATAAATTAAATAATGTAGCACGAGTGTTACGGCGATGAGAAGTTAAACTGGCAGCACTTGGACTAGATGCTGGAACTGAGTGAGTGCGTTGAACTGACTTGTTGGGCTGATTGTTAGGACTGACAGGGGCTGAGTTGGTGTCACCACGCCATGTGGTTTCTTTATAGGCCACGTTTCTTTTTCATCATTATTTTTATGGTAGGAACGATTTTAATGAACTGCAGGACGTTGCTCTCGTGTCTTGCAGAATATAAGGTATTAAATTCAATATAAAACGAAGACTAGCTTCATCGGTCATTAATCTCAGCTATGTCGATCGTCAATTTTAGGTAAAATCATTTCACTTGTAATCGATTAATAAACTATAAACCCCACATTGAAAATAAATCACATTTAGATATCACGTAATAATATAATGTACAATGTTTTTAGTACATTAGAAAAAATATTTATCTTTTACCCATAACAGTATAGTAAAATGTATATTTTCCAACATTAGCTTTTGTTACATCTATCTATGCAGGTAAACCTGTACCAAGATAAATACAAGTTGCATGTGTATGGTATAGTATCGGTAGGGTATTGCACCCGTGGGAAACTTAAACAAGACGCCACAGTAAAGCAAGCACTTGCTCAAATATTTTAACATTTGCCCGAATGATAGCGGACCACCCCGCTATCACCGCTCACCATATCCCCCACAAGTACACTAACATATATAAGTAGTTATTGTGTACAAATTACATAAAAAGTTTTTCCTGGACATGTTGGATGGATGTTTCTAGCTTAGTGAAATAGTACAGATTAGAAATTAAAAAAAAGACAACATACTTAATATTCTGAATACTATTGTTCATTGTTTTACTGCAGTCTTTCACGAGTATTTAAGTATTTTTTCTATAGTATATTTATATTTTTTTCATATTGAATATACTGTCGTTAATGTTCAAGAAGAACTTATTTACTTACATTATTTCCACCCTATACAATGATGAATCGCTCTAAGTTGGTCAACACACAGTTTATTTATGGCTCTGTTTACCATTTTTATGGCCGTAGCTAAATCAAATCAGTCATTTTCAGATCGTTTGTAGCATTTTGGTAGAGCTCTGAAATATGTTCTGTGAATATTTAATGAAAATATATTTTCCAAAACCCTTTATTCATCTGAAAGAGGCTGGATTAGACATATCGAAAGCTTACAGTTTTCACGAATGATTATATTATGTGAATAACTAATATTTATCGATGTATAAAACCGATACGCGAATTTCAAAAAAAGATCTTTGCTAAACAGCCAATGGCAAAAAAAATTGCTTCGATATTTATTAACTTCGTTTATTTTTATTTTACCAATTCACTACCTTAAAGAATAAACCACGGGAGTCACATTGAACGAAATGTTCAGGAAACGAAATTTTGTGATCGTGCGGTTTTCAAAACATGATTTTTGAACCAAATTAGATAATTTCAATCTATAAAGAACTTTTAATGTAAAATAATGATTATGATAATAATAGTACATATTATAATTTTCATTTCCACTTGAAAAAAAACATTTATATGATGAAAGTGGACTTTGAAGTTTAATTCACGTATCGTAAAGTACGCGATTCATCGATTGCAACTTTTCAAGATGTCCCTCACCTGTTGATCCATTGTCCCTTTTTTAGCTATCGAAGACAACAGCTGGAGGCGCAATGTGGAAGCCTGGGTGAAGATCTTTGCGACTTCCCATCGGTGATAGGTAATAAATAACTCACACAAGAGGTAGTATCATACATGATCAATATAGTGCAGGCAATTGGTAAAATAAACCAAAGTGGGAAACGAAATTCCGAACACACTTTTAGTGGAACGGAAAGCCTGTTGACAACTGTCAGCAGGCCGGCTTCTCCTGAAGAGTTTTAAGTAGGTTTCTTCTCCTAATGAGCAAATGCTGAGAAGTTCTTGATTGGCCCACATTAGAATATCCTTCCTGCTCCCAACACTTTGGCTATAATAAAGTAATATAATAGCAGAAAAATACTATTTTTGAAATATAAACCTTGATATTGTCATCATCATCATCAGTGGTGCTACAGCCCGTTGTGGGCCCTGGCCTCCTCCAGAAAGTGCTCTATTCATCTCTGCCTTCCGCGGCTCTTTTCCAGTTCGTCAGGCTAATCGCTCTAATGTCACTTTCCCCACTATGCAGCCATCTTAATTTTGGTCTGCCTCTGCTTCGTTTGCTTTCCAGAGTGGTATAAAGAATCTTTTTTGGGGTACGGTTATCATTTATTCTGTGCACATGGCCCAAGTATTCTAATCTTCTTTTTTCGATGAATTGTGCAATGTTGGGTTCGCCATACAGTGCCTCTAATTCGTGATTAAACCGTCTCCTCCACACTCCGTTTTGGCTGACAGCACCAAACATCTTCCTTCATATGTTTCTTTCGAATACTAATACCATTTATTCATCTCTTTAAACCTTGTATATTATAAGCAAGGTAAAAAATAATGCAACTCTCATATAAAAAAAATAATTAAAAAACTTACGCGGTAACATGAAATATCCTGGTTCGTCACCCGCGTCTGCCACAGTCAGACTTCCCGACGTTAACGAGAAGCCGCCCTCCCTAACAGAGTCATAGGGGAGAGAGGAGTAATGCTTAAGGTCGCAAATTGTTATTATATAATAAAATATAAAATATTAACTTATATGTAATGTTTATTAAATAAAATTATTATTGAGGTTTAAAATTAAACAATTAGAGCAATAAAACATAAGAACCTGCTGACGAATTGTTTGCTTAGAATTCAGCAGTATTATTGTGTAAAATATTAATAAAAGTTTTTCACATCTATAATCCGAAACGCGGCACAGATTGCATGCATCAAATTGCTTTTTTTTATCATATCTTATAGTACAAACCGCCATTCCAATGAACAATTTAATTATGTATACTTGTTAATTTATTGAGAGGATGGAGTATCTAAGATACTTTATGCACATTAAGAAAGTATAACTCTAGTCATCTATTATTATTGTACAGAAGCCAAGGCTAAAATAAAGATCACCACATCCACCTCACATTATTTTTAATGTGTTAACAATTTTGGGACTCAAATCTAACATTACACCGTTTATCTGAATTCAAATCATACCGACTAAGAATTACTAATTATCTAGTATATTTGTTACATTATTCCAAATCATTTTGTGTTCATCATAATTTTGTGATATTTAATATGTAAGTTTTATCAATAGTACGATGAAATACAATACAATGAAATTTTTGAAAAATAAGCAAAAAATTACAAAATTAAATTATTCCTGAAAACATTATATGCTCATGTGTCTGTGTCAACTAATTTCTCGTCCCAACTCAACACATGACTTTTAGTCCCATGGAATTAAGAGTTATGTCTTAAATAATGTGTAGTAAACTGCTTTTAAGTAAAAAAAATAAAAATAAAAAAGTAAATAAAAAAAATGTTTAACTTTATTAAACATGGTTTGAAGTATATAATTTTTTTGTAATTTTTAAATTAAAATTGGTGGCGTCAGAACTTAAAACCGTAGAGTATCTTTTATGAGGAGCGTTCGGCGGCTGGTAAAATGTCTCCTGTCGTTTTCAACCTAGAATAAACAACTTTTTTTTAATGTACACAAAAAGCCATGAAACCACGTGTAAAAATCGAAAAATTCATTTTTAAAAAAAGTAATGCGGATTTTAATAAGAATTATAGATTTCAAGCAAAGAATCCCCAATTGAGATGACATAATGAAAACACGTATTAACAGATCGGTTGAGCATACCGATGTTGATATATATAGTAGAAAAATTAAGTATACCGTATCGATATGTACCGATGAAGATAGCGTTTGTAATTGCAGCCCAGATAAAGCCATAGATTATATATTGCAATAATAATATTTTCATGTTGCTTTTACATTTATAATATATATATTTCGTGTGGGTGTTAATTTTTTTACTGATATTTTTATTTGATAACCTCAAAACGCATAACAAGGTATATACGAGTATTAATAAAATAAATAATAATAATTGTAATTCAAGACATTATTACGGGACTGTCAATCAATCAGTTGTTAAATATTATAATTTATAGTGCGACAGTTGACAGCAAAACATTCGAATACGGGTATTTCTAATTAAAAGTTATTTATTTTTAAATGAACTTCTGAAACGTAAGATTAGCGTTTATTTGTAAGAATTGTCTTTTATATGTCAATAGTGCTAAAATTATTATCTTTTAGTTTTTTTGTTAAAAACTATTTTTTTATCGATTCTTATAAGGGAGTAATTTTGTGACGCAAATAACGCCTGCTTACTTCACTTAACCATTCTAATTGTGGTTTCTCGACCATATTAAAAAATATAGGTTTTTGGTAATAGAAATTATCCAACCCACGAGTATCATACCCTACTGGAATAATTCAATCTTAACCTAATTAAAAAAGTCTTGCTTTAAGATATTAAAATAAAAACAAACTTTTAAATATTTTAAGATTTAAGCTATTAACTTACTAAAGTTCATTTTTTGCGTATTTTTCCTAAAGGCCTTCCAAAATTTATTGCATCAAATAAACATATTTTTAATATTGGACTTATGTGAAACTATTCTTATTGTGATTTTTATATTTTACTTCTTCTTTCACTGTTGACGGTATTGTTTAGGAAAACGTTTTTGCATAAGGCGTGAAAAGCGCAGAACGTTTTCTATGACACCATTACATTAGTCCAAAACAAAATGAACCAAAAACCTCACTCACTCGCCTGGGGATAAAAATGTTTACATAACAGAAAGCCTTTTCGCAATATGCTGAAGGTGTTTTATCTGGCAGCCTTTATACAAATAACCGGGTAACCCTTCATACTTTGTTTTTATCCAAAATGCTTTGTTTGAATTGATCGAAGAGGATTCGAAATTCTATGAATTCACTTTTATGCGTTATTTTTACAGTTAGTTTTATAAAACGCCATATTGCATTCCAAGCGCAGAAGCGTCCAAGCGCGAAGTATTTTCGCGACAAATCAAATATATAATGCTCTTCAAAAATTTGAAGTTACATATGAAAATGGTTCAATGTCCAGCTTTACAAGATTACCTTGATAGTATTTTCTGGTGTCTCTTTTTTATACCCACCAAATTTGGTGTAAGAAATTTTCAATTGGTAACAAGCCCGCTAATATACAATGTCAACGTATTATTTTTTCTTTAAATACCTATAACTGTTTTTATTATTTTATTAAATACACAAATAAAATGCGTTTTTTAAAAACGTGAAATAAAGAAAAAACAACGGTTCCTGTTTACGGGTTGGTCATTAATGGAAGAAAAAGTTTTATTCATTCACTTATTATTTTTTAAATGATTTATTAAATTTCCTGCAAACGTCAATCGATTATAACTCTATAATACAATTTAACATTTAATAAATTCAAACGACATACTAAAAAAAAAAAATCAAACTAACAAGCAAAAATCTCTTGCTAAGCTTTATTGGCCAAATATTCTACGATCCTATAATAGTTCTTTGAAAACAGCCTGTGAATGACAAAGTTTTGAATTTTTCATATTGATTAAGTCTGAATTTCAGGAGAATAAATCAAGAAAAGAATGACTTATTTTTTATTCATTTTAATTTTCGAATTTGTTAGCGCGGTTATTTTTCCTTTATTTCTTGTGTTAAAACGAGGGTTGTGTAAAAATTGAAGTTCTCAATTTTTTTTCAGATTTAAGATATTTTTTATTTGAACTGAAAAATACATCGTTAGAAAGGAAAAATTCTTCCACGGACTGTCGGTGGACTTTTTTGAAGCTGGATTCCAAAAGTAGATTAGTCGTCAACACAAATGCGTTGAAAAATCTGGTAATTATGTTGAAAAATAGTTAAGAAATTAAGCTTTCCAATGATTTATTTTTTAGTTCAAATAAAAAATGCCTCAAGCCTGAAAAAAAATTGAGAACTTCATTTTTTACACAACTCTCGTACTATGGATATTTCATTTCCATTTTAAGTTATTAATATTTTTGTGCACGTACATTAAATTTTCTTTAAAATAGGCAAAATATTACAAGTAATTCAGTGTTTTCAGTTAAACCAGCAAATGAAAATCATAAGCCCAATAAATGTCAAAATATTCTCCATAACACTGATCGACAATGATTTTGTTACATGAACTATTATCACTGATTCTTATGTAATTTTCCTTGCTAAATCAGTAAGTTATCAAAATTTGTCTAACACCCTTTGTTTTTGTAATTTTACGTTTTACTTCTAAATTAGTATTTATAATCTTTATAAATTTTTTGTATCAGTTTTAAAAAATATTGCTTGAACCGGAAAATCCCCTTATCGAGAGACATTATATCCGAGCCAAACCGTTGCGTGAGTGTAAATACATTATATCACCTTTTTTATAAACAAACTGGCATCCGAAAGTTTTAAACTTGGACTTTCTTTTATAAAATACTATCACAGAAGTTTGTCGTATTTTGTTGTTATGCCAATGGAATATTCCAGTTCATAAAATCATCTCAGAACATTTCATTCCGTTGTACCGGACTAGAAGGGCGCTATCCCGTTCCGAGAGGAGCACTATTACGGCAAGATTCTTCAATAATCTTCACTCCAATTTTCCTTCGCTAACTCTTTAGTGAGTTACCTAACTAAAGTTTTATTCAATGATACAAATGAGCATAGTATATAAATTTATTTAGATGTTGGGTTCTCAAACAATATTTTTAAAAAAATGTTTTTATTACGTAAGTGGTAAGTAGACAGAACGTTCCTATATTGGTTTATTATTTATGAAAAACATTTTTTTATCTCTCATTGAATACATTTTTGTTTTTTTCTTAGGTTTACCTTATATTTTATTTCTTTCTTATTTTATTTTATTGTTTTCGATCTTAATTTTAATAGGTACTTTTACTTTTAATTTTCTTATTATTTTTGTTTTTTTCTGTAGATATGAATTGCAATTTTTGATTTACTTTGTTTTATTTTTTACCTTGTTTTAATTACATTTATGAGCACATACTATTTATGTATGTGTTTTATTTTTATTATTTTATTTAAAATATATTTAAGTAAATAGCTATTCTTTAATTTTAATTGAATTATTTAACTCTATTTTCTTATTTAAAAAAAAAATATATTTCTTTAAACTATTTTTATCTGTTCATTATTTTATTTTATTTTGTGTTTATTATTTTATAATTTTACAGTATTCTGTCTGTAATTTTTTTATTTGATTATTAATTAAAACTAATGTCTGAGCACCCGATGACAAACTATTATTGAATAGTTTATCGGGACAAAATATATTTTAATACTTTTTTTTCTTTATAATGTATTAATATTGTAATAATGTGTATATTTTATTGAATAAAGACTGTATGAAAAAAAAATCTATAGGAACAATTAATACTAATTCGTCATTTTAGAAAAATTTATTGTTAACTTGATCATTCGATAATAAACTAGAATTCACTACATATGCAGAGTCCCAGTAAAAATTGCCAGAGAAGACACCAGAAAAGAACTGCTGAACTGAATTGGACATTGAGTGCACTCTGTAGTCTCTTTATAGGCCGCGTTTTTTTGTTGTTTCTACTTCGATGGTAGAGACGGTGTTAATGTACTGCAGTACAATGCTCTCGTGTTCCGCAGAATGCGATAAATTAAATTCAATAGAAAATTCTGACTTGTTTCTTAGAGTCATCGCCTTATAATTTCAGGTGAAATTATTTAGCTCGTGTGGGTTGTCATATCATTTTCCACTAGAATAATAACCCGTTACTTTGAACAGGTTAATATTAATTAAGTGAGTTTACTTTAATCAAATTTCATATTTTATATTATATTGAATTCTTCACGTCATTATACATGATTCATAAACATTATAAATTATTCATAAACATAGAACATTGTAACTGGTATTGACTGCCTATTATCTGAAAGAATATTTAATTATTTATTTATTTATACTTTTACGTTGTTTGTATTCTTTTTTTATACATAATAATGTCTCACTGGGGTGTCCCGTGCCGGTGGAAACATTTTACAAAATGTGAAACATGCCTAAGATTAGCTATTTTATAAAGTTATCAAAATAATAACTAGAAAAAAAACGTAATTAAACCACCTAACCTAATTATAATTAACATAATAAACAATAAAAAACAAAAATATTCATAAAAAACTTAACCAATTTACATAGACTAATTAATAAAATTCATAAACAGTGCATCCATTTTATATATTTGGCTTGATCCACTCATCGATCCGTGCGCAACGCACCTCCTCTATCCATTTCTTAATAGCAATTTTATATTTTGAGAACTTACTAATTGTCCTTATGGATGGAAGTAGATTGTACACTTTAACCGAGTAGTAGGTCAATCCTCTTTGACCGAAGGTTGTATTTATTTTTTTATTTTTTTGCAGCATCAGGGTGGAGTATCTAGTAACTCTTGTATTTGTAACGAAGGTAGAGAATAATGTTTACGTGCGTATAGTAACAAAGTTTTAACAAAAAGTTTTTTTATAGATTTGACATTACGATTTTCAAATATACCGAGGGAGCTAGTTCTGATTGGGACTCTTAAGATAATTTTGCTTCTCATAATTCACTGTATCACCTGCATAATTATAATAGTCGTAACTTTTATTTTATCATTTATAGTATAACTGTCCGTTTTGTAAATATGTATTCATGATTTAATTCCATAATTACACTGGATCTTTTCATTGGTTGAACAAAGGGGTTTTTTAAAATAAATGTGCTTACCCATAATTGATAAATTATTTGACAGAGTTATTGACGTTAGGGAATCCACGAACTAACTTGAGACGAAAAAAATTTTGCCTCTGGAGCTGAAGTTAGACAATGTTATACAAAGAATAGTGCGGAAGTAGGGGTTGGTTTGATTTTGAACATATCAATACGTGTAAATAACATTCTGGTCCCGCACTAATATCTCCATTCTGGATTTGGCAACCACTAATGAACTCAACGAGAAAACAAGGAACAAAGAATAGGAACGGTATAAAATAGAACCTCACATTTATGCATTGGACTCATTTCAGTGTGGTGAAGTGATTAAGGCCAAAAAAGAAACAAAACCCTACAATCATGAACTGTACGTAAATAAATCGAATTATTATCTGCTTATGTTATTTCTTTAAAAAAACATTTTCTTTAACTCCTGATGTTTTATTTTAAAACTTACGAGTACATGCTGAAAAAAGTTGGAAAGCAGATTCGGGATTAGCAAAGAAAATTTTATAATAATCACTTCCTTTTAGTCACGACATCATTAAAATCATTCAAAAAGTTTAATTTCGTTAATCAGTTCAATTACTTCTTCTCGGTTATAACTTTTAAAGTTATTTTCTTCACCGCTGTTAAGATATTGGCACTAAATTATCAATATGCAGCTATCGACGAAAAAAGAAATAGAAAATATATTTTCAAACATTCAGATAGTGACATGTCAAACTTGATTTAAATAATAATAAAAAGGGGGCATCTCTGACATTATTGAATAGATTGTTCCAAAAAAATTAGAGCGATGAGCGGGTTTTAAAAGGGTTCTCTCGTTACTAGAACAAAGAGATAGTCCATTTTGTGAAAAAAGTTAGAAGAGTTTTCTCAAATAAACATGCGAAATGTTATTATTTAAAATATTATTAAGGTGTGATGGAGTGTGAACGTTCAACGCAATTAAAGTATTTTTTCTCATAATTAGGTGATATGCTGTTTGCTAGAAAATTTATTTGAAATTCACTCTAACAGGGATATCTGTTTGAAATATTTAAAAACTCAAGAAACATATTTATATTAAGTAGTATTAAGTTCATATTCTACGCTTTGTTTAAATAAGCTAAACAATTATATTAACTTAGATGTCATATTTAAAGTTAAGTTAAGTATTGTAGATTGAAATTGATTTAGCTAAATGACACAATTTATTTTACTTTTACCTGCGTTAACAATCTATTTATTTTTTAAAGCCATTTGAATAAAAACTCATAATTAGTTGTTTTAATGGACCATCAAAGTACATTGTAAATTTTTATTCCATAATACTTCTGAATTTATTTTGTAAATTATGTTTAACTTCTAGTTCGTTAGAATAATTAACATCCCTTCAGAATGTAAATATTTACTTATATATTTAAGAGTTGTTATCCTTGAGTGTGAAAGTAATTTTCTTAATGAAGGTCCCTCTGTTAATCTCCCATGATTGATTTACGAGAAGGTTCCGTTAATTTGTTTTAAGAATTTCAGGAATCTTGAACTCATAAGACTCGAAATTTGTTTTGACGATAGCATCATACTAAATGAAACTCGTTTCTAAGTAAATCAAGTTAAGGAAACTATAATTTTCACGAAATTTGAGGAAACTGTTTGGGATTTTCATTTTCATGGATATCGTTTTTGAGAAAAGAACATGGTAAAATTTAGGCATTTTCAAAGCTTATGATCTTTCATTAGATAGTTTGAGCAGCCACTTTATAAAGTGTGTAACAATCACCGTTCTGCCCATGTTTGAACATCTATGTCTTCAACTTTTTCATCAATTGATTTTTTTATTGATACCTCCTCAGAGGGTGATATCCAGTCCTTAAATTTGTAATCGACAATATTTTGAGTAGATTTAAATGTTTGTAGACATAGCCGTTTTTACTCCAGCTTGTTTACTTTTACTGCATAAGGTATGTTTATACCTAGGCTTCTGTATTCTTTTATTTTATTATATTTTATTTTAGTTTATTTTATTTTATTTTATTTTATTTTATTTTATTTTATTTTATTTTATTTTATTTTATTTTATTTTATTTTATTTTATTTTATTTTATTTTATTTTATTTTTATAATTTTATTTTATTTTATTTTATTTTATTTTATTTTATTTTATTTTATTTTATTTTATTTTATTTTATTTTATTTTATTTTATTTTATTTTATTTTATTTTATTTTATTTTATTTTATTTTATTTTATTTTATTTTATTTTATTTTATTTTATTTTATTTTATTTTATTTTATTTTATTTTATTTTATTTTATTTTATTTTATTTTATTTTATTTTATTTTATTTTATTTTATTTTATTTTATTTTATTTTATTTTATTTTATTTTATTTTATTTTATTTAGTAAATCAACAGTTCTACATACATATTTATAGTAAACAAACAGATATAGTGTATAAACTCAGAACTAATAACAGATTTCCACAAAGTATACAAAATTATTAAAGAAAATATATTACATATTAAATAAATATATATTTTTTTAAAGTGTATACGTATAAAAATTATATTTTCATGTACTCGTAAATATTTTTTAATAATCAAAGAATTTTTTTAAGAACAGTAAGTTATTGTAAATTGGGCGGGATTAGGACAAGGATGCTTGAAGAGAGGATCAGTAGGGGTAGGAAGATGTACATATTTATTATTATAATATCTACTAAGTTACATAATGCATTTTTAGTGTAAATTTTAAATCTGACATAATAATGTTTGTGTAATTTATATCTTATAAATTTTGTATTGTACACTGAAAAAGTAATACGGAAAAAAACATTTTTAACATACGACGTTTTACTTATTGGTATATGAAACAGGTGGTACCGTCTACAAATCCTGGCTGGCACATATATTGTTATTAAACGTAGTTCAAGTAAGTAGTTCTACTAGTTAAGAATTTCTGTACCGTAAACTATTTCTCAAAAATATTGTATTTCCCTTTTAAAATTAATTTTAATTTCAAAAACTTCCTGGGGAATAATAAACAGCCTTCACTAAAAACATAATATCTATACTCAAAATATTATTGAATTAACTAACTGGATAAAAAGAAGTATAAAAACTAATAATTATTTTTAACCGTTGCGCGTAGCTTAATAGGTAAAAAATTCAGCAGGATGAATCTCACAAACGTTAATAAAGGTTTTAGCTCTTTTATTTTACGGTTGGAAGAGTTCAGAAAATTTAGATGTTCAAATATAGACCCCATAAACCAGCTAATGACAGGCCATAAACCCATGTAACCGCCTAGACTACCATATTCCTCACTAAAAAAAAATCCTCTCTGTTGCAATAAATTTTAATATGATTTGATGGTTTAAAAAAAAATATAGATGCATTATTCATAGGAATTATTTTGAAATTAAAATATTGACTTTCAATTTTATTTGATCCTAATTTTATTTTATTTATTTTATATTATTAACATAAACGGCAAATCTGCATTTTACAAATATTTATATACTAACATATTTGGCCATATATTATTTTTTTTAAACATATATTTCCTTATACCTAAGATTTATAAAAAAAATTAAACCTAAAAATTATACAAGATTTATATTAAAAAAGTTAACCTAAAAATTTTACGGCATATTCAGTAGAAAGTTTAAATAATAAAACATTCTACAGTAATACAACAAGAAAATCATAACTACTGTTTCATACAGCTGGGCAAAGTGATAAAAAAAACTGTATATATTATGAAATGCACGAATAAATAAATATAATTACTATTCACCATCTTTGAAAAAGTTCAAAAAGTTTGTTCTAAAGGAGCAATACCCTACACTAAATACATCAGATGCGTGGGAATTACTATTGCCTTTTGTCCCGACATCTGAGCGGTGTATTAGAATAGGTCTCGGTCGATCCCCATTATTAGATTTCTTACTTAATTTGTGTGCGGATTCGACGGCCGCGATAGTCTTTGGTGTGCATCCAATATCCGATAAGACTTTTTTAATCACATCAATCGGAGATAATTCTTGTTCATCAGCCCCGTGAAGCAGCAGAACGTTGTTTCTGGCGGCTGCCTCCAAAACATCCACGCGCAGCTCCAGACTGTCGACTCTCGCTCGGAGTGAGCTCAACGTTTCCAACATCTTCATTCGGAAGCTTTTAAAGTCATAAAATATTTTATCTATCGCTGACATGTTAAGCACTAGATTTTCCGGAGACTTCAGTTTTGGCTTGCAGATGTTTATCCTCAAAACTTGACATTCTTTTTTCGAAAATATTTGAAATATCACGTAATTTATTACTTTCAGCCATTTCTTTTGTTAATTAAAAGTGTGATTTGTGCTGTGTAGTTAATTTAATCACTTATTTCATCACCAAATTTATTTTAGAGAAAAAAATATTAGTATTTCTACCAGAGTTAATAAACTACCGACATACGCTTGAAGCTTGAAACGGAAAGTCCTTATACAAAGTTTATTTCTATTTATACAAATTTTTACCATGATTCTGAGTGGCGTGAAAACCGAGAATTAACTAATCGTTGGATATCTACCTGCTTTTTAGGTTACCCAGCTAATTACATCCTTTTACATTAGCAGTTCTAGAGATCAGGTGTTCCTGTGATCTCCTCACATCCCTTTTCTAGGAAGTTAAACAACAAATACCTTGAGTTTACCTCAGGCATCAGTTCCAGTATGATTATTGCGTTGAACTTTGGCAAATCATCACGATTTATACGTGCAGATTCACATTTCAGCCAGTAAAGATTCAGATTTGAGATTTTTAAAACATCGGAAAAATTTTCAACAGAGATGAAGCTGTTGAGAATATATAAGTAAAAGCATTTGCAATGCTTATCATCCGTCGACCGACGGTTAGGTAAATGTTGCACAGTCTGTTTTTACACAATATTTAATGACACACATTGTGTAAGATTTACCATTCTGCCTATGGGTAGTTGAATTTTATATTCACTTATGGCATTTTTCTGATTGGTTTGATTATTTTATTCCCACACGTGTTTTTTTACGAAAGAGAATAAAACATTTTTTTCCATAGGTATAACCCGCTAAACCTCTATTTAATGCTAGTCGGCAGGTGGAATAGAGGAGATATGGAAGGAGGCTATGAAAAATACACCACAATACCCAGAGCAATAGAGAAAAAAATGTTTCATGGAATTTTTCCTTGCAACGAGCGGGAATCGAACCCGCGGTATCAGTTTTACAGTTGGCCATCTAACCAACTGCGCCACGTCGCCTGTCTTTATAGAAAACTAATATCATCTATAGTTGAATACGGGTAAGTTATTTTAGAGCTAAAATCTTTATATTAGTGTTTCTGAAGCGATTTCTGAAGGCGAGAATTTTAAAATTTTTTTGCTAACCTTCCTTATTTGAAGCAGTTTTTTTTTAAATGGAATCCTTTGGAAAAATGTGATTTTTCATTGATAAGGACGCAGGAAATTATTTAGTACATATATATTAGATATAAACCGTTTAAAAATTACGGTAAAGTTTTATTTTCGGTTGTTAATTCTAACGTCTAGAGCTTGCGCTAAAGTAAATTATCCCGAAAAGGCCAAAACTATAGGATAAGTATGTACTATAAGTACTTAAAGTTACGAACATTTTGAGTTTGTCCAAATGTTTGTAAACAATGACTAGATTTCACCCCCTAGGAGGGAGTCACTAAGATTAACAAATTACAACAGGGAGTATACTCTAGATAAGGTAATATGGAAGTCTAGGCATTTACAGGGCTTATGACTTGTCATTGGGTGGTTTAAGTGGCCACTTTACACACTGTGTAACATTCAACATTTTGCCTATGTTTGAAAATCAATATTCATCTAATTCTTTCATCTGTTGATGTTTGTAAAGTAAAATAGCTGAAACCTTTATTTATGCGGGTGAGATTCGTCTGATTGAATTATTTCACCTAGACAACGCCTGAAAATCTTATTTTTTCAATTTCTATGCTTCTTTATGGACCAGGAAAATTTATCAACAATATTTTGAGTTTGTCCAAATTTTTGTAGACAAGGACTGCATTCAACTTCTTGGGGAGTTGTTAATATTAACATATTACAACAGAGATGAAGAACATTTAAGAAAGTAATATAGAAGTCTAGGCATCCACAGGTGAAATAATTTAATTAGATGAATCTCACCCGCATTAATAAAAGTTTCAGCTGTTTAACTTCACAAACATCAACAGATGAAAACATTGAAGGAATATGAATGTTCAAATATGGTCAGAATCGTGAATGTTACACAGTGTGTCAAGTGTTCTCCATCCCTGTTATAATTTGTTACGTAAAGTTTGATAAATTGTATGCACTCATACTTTAATTTTTTACCACTGGATAAAAATATTACATTAAGCGAATAGTTTAAAATTAATTTAACATCATATACATTCTCTGTATTTTTAATTATCGAAGTAAAATATTTCTCCTGTTTGTTTTGAAAGGAAACACATAATTAAACTTATATATTATATCCGTTGGGTCAGAGATGTTATACAAAGTTAAAATTGATCTATCTTTTAAATGTTTGGTTTTACTAATTGGGTGACACAATCATACTTAGAACAACTCAAACATCCTTATACACTCATATGTTATATGTTAAACAATGTAAAAATTAAATCTAAAATACACAAAAACCGTATGTTCTAGACATATCTCCTACGCGGCCTTTTTTGTGACCCACATTTAACAGATGTGCTTAGTGGCGTGTGTGATGGACCTAACCCTCCTACCCTTCCATTCAGCCTTACCGGGTTCAATCCCTTAATCGATCATTTAACTTTATTTGGGAAACATATATCTAAACACTTACAGCGCCCATTTTTAATTCCGTTTAACTGGATAGATTTTCTTTCTCATTCTATAATACGAGTACTTATTGCCATTATACTTTCTTACACTTTATTTTTAAAATGGATTTTAAGGAAAAATTCCAGAAAGCCGATTCTTAAAAAATACAATTAAATCAAATACTTTTTAAAAAATAAACCCTTTGTTATTTTTAATTCATAGAGAAGTCAAACTTTTTTTTGTCTGTCTAAATTCTTCAGATATGAAAACTCTTATATTTAACCTAAGCACTTTATTTAAACCTACAAAGAAAAGTATCACATAATTAAAATTAAAATTAAACTATTACATTATTTGTGCAATTTAAAATGCTTGTATTTTTTAAATAACAAAATCAAAGATTTTCTTCAATAACCCTTCTGCTTACTTCATCTCAAATTATTAGAATTTTTTTATCTTAGTATTTAATCTTTTAATAAACATCAATGTACCTAGTATTGGCGTAATCTGTCGGTAAAAAAGTAAATACATTTTTATTATGTATTTTTGCTTTATTAAGTTAGTTCGTAACATCTAAAGAACTTATATCAATTTTTAATCAAATTAAAATGTTTTATTTTATAATAGTTATATAAAACTTTTAATTATATTTTTTTTTATCAAAAATACCATAAAAAAATATTGTTTTTACATACATATATATATATATTTTAAGAGCTATTTAAAAGGGCAAAATCTTTTGATTTTTTTACTATTTATAAGATTACAGCATAAATAGAACTCAACAAAGAATGTAGACAAACAGGAAACTCATATATACTATAATTAGTACTACAAGATGTTATAAAATAGCCTTCCTTATTACTCCGTACTGAGATTTCGTTTTGCCGATTCCGGAAACGTATTTCAATTTCCCGTTCGTCAATCAGTATTCCTTCCAACCCCTCTTGGGTGCATTTCACAATCAGTCTACACACATAGGATCCAATTCACGAAACAAACTAACTATATGTTCACACACATTGTAAAACCCAAAATGTTGTAATAGCTGCATTTACAATGTTCGGTCAATCGTTTACTATTCGTTGGCCTGTAAAGAAAAACTAAAACTTATCTCGAATATATATAAGGATATTTTTATCACTTTTTTTTAAAACTAAAAAAATGTATTAATATCGATGTGCGTTTTTGTCACTTTGCTTAATCCAAAATTTTAATGAGCAATTATTTTATTATTTGATTTTTAACAAATAATATATATGATTTAATATATTTTTTTAAAAGATGATACAAAAAACTCGGTTAAAATACTAAATAAAATTTAATTAAATAAAGAGCCACCGAATGCAGGTAAGGGAATAATGATTTACATTATGCTTTTTTAATATCGTTTTTTGTTGTTATTTCTTCTAAATTATACCATTTTATTTTTTTGTTATGAAAACACTTTTTTGCTGCACATTATTGTCAAAAATATGTTTTCATTCCTCCATATAAATTCTAGGCATTTACAGAGCTCATTACTTGTTTTTGGCTTATTTAAGTCGCAATTATTTTATGTATACATTGTGCGTACGAATATGGTGCTGAAGTCATAACACTAGGTACATGTAAAAAAAATGGAATTGCAAATGAAAAACTTTTAAATAGTCGTTTTTCAATTACTGAAATAATGTTTTTTTTTATATGCTTATTTTATTTAAGACTTTTTTTCTACATAAACACCGCACTGGGCACAACATGCGTCAAATCATTCATTTAGATTTTTTATTTTATGTTCCTAATTAATACTTGGTTTCGAAAAATAATACTTTATACGAGCATAAGCAAAAAAAAGGTAACTTGTTAGTTTTTCTATTTAACTATTTTCTGTTTTATTAAATTCAAATAAGGAAAAAAACTAGCATTACTTTAATGTTAAATTTGTTAGGCAATTTATATTTTGAAATGCTTACAGAATGATATTTCGGAGTAACCGAAATGTTTCTAGATTAATATTGTTTAAATTTTGAACTCAGAATACCATTGCAATGGAGGCCAGAGCAAACATATGCATTAATTTAATTGAAGTCATGGTGTGGATGTAATTAAATGTTGGATGACCATTACAGTAATGAATTGTTCGGATAATGTCTTCCTTTCACAAAGGCAGAACCCCACCCAGTCCTCAAATAGTGATTCTCAAACATTAAAAAATAACGAACAAACCTTTTATTCATACGATGATATCGTAAAAATAAAAGGCACTGAACTTGAGGTGCTGAAGGACACTGCATTTACACAGCAAATACAGCATATTTCAATCAACCGTTAAATGAAAATAACGTGAAATATTGAGCTAAAGAAACATTAAATTTGAAAAAAACATGTTTCTGAGAATCAATATGCGGTTATCTTGAAGCTTGTACTATGTACACGGGTCAGAATTCTCGTGCAATATCTCAGACCATTTTTTCGCTGTTACACGGGGTAGTTTCAAAGATTTCAAATCGTGCGTAAGCATGGGCATTACATATATGGTTTCGACGCCATGGCAGATAACGGGCAGTTTCGCAGTTGACAAAATGAGCCGTATCTCACGAAATAGATCGTCACAACAACGTGACCACTGACAATTACAAATATATTTTTGTTCGATCTACAATCACTAGCAAGTTTACAAAATAACATGAATCGTGAACCTCATGAAAAATCGGTATTTCCGGTATCGGAAGTGAAAAAATGCAGTAAAACAAACAAGACCAAGGAAAGTGACACAACAAACAACAAATACGCGTTGCTAGTTGACAGTTGTTAATAGTATTATGGACGTGTTATATAAATACAACATTTCATATAGCAACTCAAACTCAAACTTTGCATTTACAAAACATTTTTTTTTCAATAGATTGAATTCACCTTTAATGTTATTCTATTTCCATTCAAAATAATCTTGAAAATGTGTCATGAGTTATATCAGTGGTCGGCAAACTCATTAGTCAAAAGAGCCAAAGATCAGCATTACAATGATGAAGAATTATTTTGAGAGCCAAATTTCTTTTTATGCAGTGAACGAACCTTATTATGCAGTGAAAATCTCAGTATTTACTCTCTGTTATTGAGTTAAAATTCTTTAAATTAGCGATGTAAAGGAGATTTAACGACCATTGTGTTGACAATCTTGATCACCAAATCCAAAACATTTGAAATTTTTTGCCTCTTGATGAATGATGCAATGGTAAAAAAAAACCTTCAGATTATTTTTTGTTTCGAAAATAGAAAAAAAACAGTTCTCACTTCAGACATAACTTTAGCTCCATATATTTAAATTGAAATAATTATATTAGGTTTAAAATGATGCTTCACCATGCATTCGATTACAGTATTTGTAATATCCTCAATAATTTAAAAGGCAATAGTCCTAGAAGTTTTTCTGTAGAACCTGGAGACTAAATAATAAATTTGAACAAAAAGTGTAAATTGCGCTGAGCGGCACTCGAATGCCTAAAAAGCCGCACGCGGCTCGCGAGCCGTGGTTTCCCAACCACTGAGTTAGATAATAATTTAATATTTTGAATACATAACTACATAAAAATGCTTTAAATAGATCATTTAAAAAAAAGTTTTTTAAAGCAAACGACTTAATTTAATTTATATGGTTTTTATTTAAATACACGTCATTTAGTACCCTTTTCAAATTAGGTCAAAACTACATTAATTAATATACATCCAGGTCGGAAAGTAAAGTTAGTCTTATTTAATCTTATTTTATTTTATTTTATTTTATCTCTAATTCTCAATATTTTATACATATTTATATTTTCGACACTTGACACTTGTGCAATATTTACACACATGTCCACCCTCATTCCAATATAACACCCACCCTCTCACTTACTTACACTCACACAAACACACTAGTATGTATTGTACGTTTAATAATGTATTTCTGTGGATATCTGTCATTGGTTTTATTCTCTGTATATTTTATTTGTTATATTTTTGTTACATATATTACTGTTGATATCCCTAATAAATTAAATCAAAAAAATTTTTTTTTTAAAAGTTATAAGTCAAATACAGCAAGAAAAAAATAAATAATACTAACTGTATCGTCTTAATGATACTGGAACTTGGCAGTCTTGTTAATCAAAATGTAGAAAAATACTTTCGATTAAACTTTACTTTATTTCTTTCACAAATTTAAAAGTACAACAGTAACAAACAGGGCGTAGATGTCAACTGCGAAGATAAGGCGCATGATATTAGAAGAAGCGAGATTCGTATGCACAGACAGAGTAATACGGCGTTCTATCCTCTCCACCTTCCCCCGTGGGGAAACGGCGTTAGTAACACTCTCCACTGGCCTTACTAACTGTTCGACTGTCTGATCTGACCACAATGTGACTGTGTTTTCAATGCGTTTTCCTCTTATAAAGGAGAACAATTAGTTTGTTATAAAACAAAATGGCCGGCGTCAAGACGCCATAGTTAAAAATAAATTTGTCTAATAAAAATCTGCGTAATTTTAAACATAACAAAGTTCTATTTCCTTTATCAGAAATATTACTACGCAGCAAATTAAAAAAAATTAAGAGCTTTACATACGAATTGCATTGTTCAAAGAAATAAAGTCATACTCAAATATATTTTTCTTAAAGCGCCTAGTTTTATCTACTCTTATAATGTTACAAACACAACACACATTGTTTCTTATTCATGACACAGCGATCTTAAAATATTGATTAGGCAAAAGTTCATCTTTAAGGCTTCAAAACTTAAATACAAGTATAATAAAATGTTAGTATCAATAACGTCATACAAAAAAATATCCATGATAAGATATAATCAGAATACTCTAGTAGGTTAAAAAGAAAAATAAAGTATCTCCAGGGCTGGTATTCCAAATGAAATTATAGCGCGGTATAGCGCGTTTTTACGTACTAAATACGCATTATAGCGCGCTATAAACGCGTTCAGAATACCAGCCCAGAAATCTGCTCTTAAAAGGTCTTAACACTAACAGTTAAACTAACAATTATCAACGAAATAGTTTTATGAATAAGTTTATGTTTACAAGCTCTATCTCCCTATTGAAAAATAGCTATAATTTTAAAATAAATTATGTGTATTTATATGTATATATATATTTTTTTATTATTTTTTATTTATTGGGATATCAACAGATGTAAAAAAAATAAAACATATAAAATATACAGAGAATAAAACCAATGACAGATATTCACATAAATACATTAGATGAAGTAACAATGAAGTACTGTTCATCGATCAGCATAGAACAAACTATGGCCTAAATTCTCCAATGACCCGCCTTTGTCGTATTGTTAACAACGATTTAATCAAGTACTAAATAAATAGTCCAGATCTTGTCTCGATGTCCCTTATGTTTGTCAATGCTTCTTTCTTTTTTTAAAAATGTTTTAAACTATTCTTTTATTGTAATATTTAAACCTTATAAATTGTATACATGGACAATGTCCGTTAATAAATAAATTAATAAATACACGTACAATACATACTAGTATGTTTGTAAGAGTGTAAGTGTGTGAGAAGGTGGGTGAGGGGGTGTTATATTGGAATGAGGTTGGACATTTGTGAAAATATTATTGCACAAGTTTAAAAAACATGAAAAATATATTTTAAAATACAGTTTTGACCGATCAATTCGACGGGAGATATAGTTTTTATCAATAAGCCCGCTAAAGTGCATGTATTGTATATATATACTTGAAGTTTAATCCGAGGTAATCTTTTCAACGTTCCTTTTTCTTGAAACACATGCATAGACCGTTATATTCTCCATGTAAAATATTAAAATTAATAAACTGCATTATCTCAAAGGAAGTTTAAATCTAGTTTTATTAGCTTTGTTGCTCAAACAAAAACGTAATTCGATGCCCGCATCCTATAAAAATAAATTTACCTTTGCACCTCTTAAAATATAAATTATATTAAAATGTATTCAGGCCGCGTGTGGAAATTCACCGGGACGCATTTTGTATGTAGTGTTATGCAATTAGAGTGTTTGACCAAATTGTTGAGTATCTGAGGAAACGTGAGCATTCCCAGTTGACAATTAGTCTAATACAATCGCAAACGCAATGCTATTACCTGGGCTACTATATGTGTTACTCTGCAGTTATGTGAAAACCACGTTTTCATACTAACTTAGTCATTTGACCACGAGTTGTATTCGAAGAATGTGTTAATAAAACTAATGTAAGAAAATATTAGCATTTAACCTGTAGAATTGAGAATAGTCCAGAAGGAGCGTAGAATCATATTCGAATTCATCGGACTGTGTCTAATAATTCCCCACTTAGACACACTTTTGCCGCGCGCATGATTGAAGTCACCTAGTAATATTGCCAGATCACTAAGAATATAACCATAACACAAATGTAAGGTAAAATAAAAACAATTAGTTAATTTTTCTAAAATTTTATTGTGCACTCGGAAACATTGATTGGCACAACAGAGTAGAAAAGTTAAGGGTCATTTAATAAGAGTAATTTAATTAATGAACTTTGAACTTAAAATATAAAACAAATTTTATTTGACATTAAACGGATATTTTTATATCGTGTTAAATAATATTTTATGTTTTGAAGATAATGTCAGCCAAATATCCACCATGGCGTTGTTTAATCCGAAGTTTAATTTTCATTTTTTCTCTTATTATATGAGCAAAGTAGAGTAAATTTTTTTACTAGCCTGGCAACACTAACAAAATTTCTATTTTGTTTCTTCGACAATCTGACAAATGGGAAAATAATTCATGTTTTAAGCAATGCATTTGTGACAAACACATTCATTTGATAATTACACATGAAATGTTGCTAATGATTGCATCATGTTTCTTTAAGATCCTAGCAGCCGTTCTACACTTTAAAAAGACACAACACGGCATGGTTAAATTCGAATCAGAAATTGCGTACTGAGTGACGTCTACAAAGAAACTAATGGGTCAAAACGTAAACCTACTCATTAAGGAGTAGTTGAGTCGCCTTCTGTTTGATGCGCGTATGCGGTTTCTGGACTATTCTTAATTCTATGATTTAACCATTTACCGACTTTTTATGTCTACAGGTCTTAGGACGTACCCGTCTCTTACGTCCCGACGATATCATACAATTTTTTTGGCTTAAGGTCCTACACACCCAAACCGTTCAATTAAAAAAATCTATGATATTTAAGTGTGAATTTTATGTATGGGTAAAAAATAATAACTTGCTAACTTAAAATTAATTAATTAATACGAAAAGGTAAATATGATATTTTAGATGAAAAAGAATAAAATAAAGACAAATATAAAAATTATTTTTAACTACAATAAACATCAAAAAAATAAAAGAGCGTCAAATAATTAAACTTGGGAACAACCTAGGACTAACAGAAAAATAAACCGTTTTGTGTATACAGCAATAAATTTCGACAATTCGTTTCCTAATGACGTAAAAAATATACAAAACATACACGTACGTGCTTAAAAAACACCCAAATAAACAGTTCTAACAGGCCGTGTGAGGAGTGATATGTGATGTTATTTTATCGACTTTTTATTTAAACTATTGTGTCATAATATATTTTATTTCTTTATACAAGCACATGCTGATAGGGAATATTTCGTACAAATTATATATGTAATGAAGGGATGCTAAATCAAAAAATTAAAGATTGACCTCATTTTGAAATTGAAAACAAAAATTGTTTTTGAAAAACAAAAATTTGTTAATTTCTAAATTTTAACGTGAGAAATGTTCCTCTGAAGTTTTGCGGTCTGGCCCTGAAATACCGTGTTTAATATAAAACAAATATGTAATAAAATGTTTTAAAAGGTTTTTAAATAAATTAGATAATCCAGCCTCCAGTCCAAAACAGTCTGCGGACAGTCGTCGACGGTCTTCCGGGGTGACTGCGGCCCTGCTGGCAGTTGGTAAAAGATGCAAGCAGGGTTGATCCCATCAGGCGACATTCACAGCTTGTGACCCAGCCATTTCCAGCGTCGCATCTTACATTTACACTTATCAAATACTGTTACGCTTTCTATTTATTTTTGTTTCTGACAAAGTCAAATCACCAGATACCAAGTATTCGCTGCAAGCATTTATTTTCAAAGCTATCTAAACTGTTACTTTCCACTATCGAGAGATGTCACGATTCACGTTCTACACACTTTCAGAGCAACACTTTTTTACTCATGAATTATTCTGATAAGGTTTTCTGTTACTTTAATTCTATCCGTCTTATGGCAAAGTGGCGAGGGCGTTTGCCTACCATGCAAGAGGTCAGGTAAGATTCTTCCCACCGACCGAAGTTTAGGTTTCGGCCAATAAAACTAGTTTCGACGCGGTTTCTGTTTCGGCCAATTTTTGGCTAAAACATCGGCTCAGCCGAATCCTGCGATCAGGATGAGTCAGAGTGCGTTCGGCTTTATAAGTTAAACGAGTACGTAGGTATAACATAACAACAAAACAAAAAGCCTTATAAATAAACAATTTTTTTCGTTTTATTTAATTATTCTTTCATTTAACACTTATTTCAATGAACTCGTATGGTTATACAAAAAATGCATTTAATTTTGTGCGTTTAAACTTAATAAAATAAGTTTCCGTTTCGGCCAAAACAAAAACAGAATCAAGAATTTGGTTTTTTGTCGGTTTTGGATGAAAATTTTGTTTGAGTCGGTCACTTATGATATGTATATGTGTGTGGGTGTGAATACATATATGTCTGTATGTGGATGCGTGTTTATGAATGCATTCCATTTGCTCCGACTTAACACGGATTTTCTAGTGAGTCAATGCACGTTCACAGTCATAAATCGTTCCTGGTTGTGTCACTATAAACTATATTTCTGTCTCCAATAAATGTATGTACAAAAATAAAAATACTAAAAAAATAACAAGGTATTTTCACACTGGAGTATTTCATAATCCCTGAACTGGCACCTGTAGCGTCAGACTGATCATCTTACCTTCATGTATGCAATAAATTATAAATGCAGTGCCCTATGCATAAAATAAGTGCGGAAAGGGAACGATAATAGTGAAACATCATTATTTTGCAATGGCTACTTAAGTATAAAGTAGACTCTTTTAACCTACTCTCCAAAATTAATTTTAATGTCCCCTTTCGCGTGACAAGAAATAAGTATTTGTTCCATCTGCCAGTCTGTAGCACTAACTATGCACAACACTTTTTCTTCTATCGTTCTTGCTCTAACTTTAATTTATTTTTTTCATCTCTTGATATAATTTACATACCCCATAATTTATTTAAAAATAAATTAAGACTTATTATTTCTAGCTGCGATACGATCCCACTCACTGTTTAATGATGCACACTCCTGAACACTTACTCCCACACTAATACACATAAACACACATCTACACTTACTCTCATACAAATACACATAAACACATACTTTTGTTGTAACACAATTTAATAATATGTATGATTTTTATTTAGAAACTTTGCTGGTCTGTCTTAAAACTGTATTTTTTTTCAAATGTCATTATTCCATTGTCGACTGTTTGTTTCATTAAAATAAATGAAAAAATAAATAACATTTTACATATAACAATAATTAAAAAGAAGAATTTTCCATATCAGAATTATGAACGTGTACAAGACATACTCTTTTTATCTAATCTACATTCATGTGGCTCTGGAATATACATATTTCTCCAATTTAGTCTCCATTCTATAGGTCTCATATTGACAATATCGAGTCTGTGAAAAAAGGTGAAAAAGTGGTATAGTTGCTCGGATTGCCAAGAGGTAATAATTACTCCTATTCTATTTTGAAATAGAAGTCAAAATCTGATATTTATCAAATCTTTTAAGAGCAACTTTTGTTTTTATGCCCCAATGTCCAGAATGAGTTGATTAGTCAATTTGTCAAACAGCTTTAAATTCTTTGGGACAGATCTTCCGGCTTTTCGTAGATCTCTTTGCCATTAACACAGTGTGGGATGAAGATGGATTGTCATAGATTATCTCGAAGTCTTATATGTTAATTGTGTTTATGAATATATTGTTAACCATCATTTTATTGCCGTTATATAAGTTTGCTACATAGTTTAATTGTTCTTTTGTTCAGTTTATAAAACATATGTTTCCTTATATTATAATTGTACATATTAAAGTAAATAAAATGTGCAAAGTTAAAAAATCTCCTTCTATTGAGATCTTTCGATCGATCGCCGACTGCCAAATTTAATAGGATAGCTGAAGTCCACTTTTACTACGGCAATGAAGTTGCCTACCAATTTACACGCCCCGTAGAAAATTGCCGGAATATTTGCATACAAGATTCCGCCTTCTGGCTTTATACAACCTTTATAATTTATGCAAAGGGCGCTTGATAATACCATCGCTCAATGGAAATTAATTCGCCAACTACCTGGTTTAAGGCCGGTAGGTAACCTTTTTACCGTAAAAAGATTACTCCATCCTCAAAAATTGACTTGAAAATAGCATTGAAATCGGGAAGTTTAGTGTATTTAAAAATGATATGTTTTATAAAAAATAAACATACGTTTTTATTTCTTCTTGAGATAGCATACCGCTGTTTAACAAAACAAAATAAGCGCATCTTAAAAAAAATAGACCAACTGGGAAATATCAGTTTAAAAAAAAAAGGAATAACCCGCTAAGCCTCTATTTTAGAGGCTTGTCAGCAGGTGGAAAAGAAGGGATATGGAAGGAAGAAATAAAAAATTCACCACAACACCCAGACCAATTGAGAAAAAAATATTTTTCTTGCAACTGGCGGGAATTGAACCCGCGACGCCAGTTTCACATTCGGCCGTCTAACCAACTGCGCCACGACGCATGTTATACAACGAATACTGATGAAAATACATGAAATGTATTTAGAATAATAAATTGTATGTATTTTCAAAATCAGTATGGATATTGTAGAGAAATTCGTTCATTTATAAATAAAAAAAAGATTTTTTAGATTTTTTAAAGATTGTGACGTCAAGATTCGTGATAACGTTCTAAATAAATTTGAATGGTCAGGAACAAATAAACTTGAATCGTGACGTTTAAGGGCCGTGGCCAATGGAATTGCCGTTTTTGCGGGAATTAAAAATTACAAATTTAAAAATATGTTTTATGCAACTAATAAGTAACATAAACCACTTATACGCATGCATGCATGGCCACTATTAAAGATGTATATTTTTTAATATCATAGTATATACAAGCACGTAGATTTAGGTAATTAGAAAATTAAAGCGAGTGTAGTACAATGAAGAGTACAGCGTAATCAAATGTTTCCAATAAGGTATGGTGAGTCTATGAAACTGTTTAAAATTTTATAAAGGTAAACTAAATCATATTAAAATCCAGTAGGGGCTATTTGTATTAACAAATTACAACAGGGGTGGAGAATACCTTAAATAAGGGAATATGGAAGTCAAGGCACTTACAGGGCTTACGACCTGTCATTAGCTGGTTTAAGTGGCCACTTTACACATTCTGTAACATTCACAAATGTAATTTGTTAATCTTAATGACCCCCGAGGTGGTGAAATCCAGTCTTTTGTCTATGAACATTTGGACAAACTCAAATATTGCTATTTGTATTGTCTATTCAGTGGGGTTATGCTATGCCTCGTCTGGTTAGTGCAGTTATAATGTACTTTTTAATGTTGATCTTTGGTTGCGAATTATGTGGGTATGCATTTGTCGGTTATTGTTACACTTCAATATCCTTTACCCACAACAACTGTTTACTTTCCACCTCCAGTATCCCTTGATAACTCACCACAGCAAGACCTCGTGTTGTATATTTTTTCGCCAAACGTGTGCCGCATCACCATTTGTTTCCACCAACCACCAATGTTCAGCTCCAGATCGGGGGCCTATCCTAGCGTTAGTGCCGCTCGCAATTGACCAGTCAGACCGCAATTCCATCAAGAACGAACCAGGTTAGTGGCTTCCATTCCTGATCCATTTCATTTGTTGGAGTTGTGACTGATTGACATTGCATACCGCATATCAAAAATATTCACCATTAATATAAAAAAAAATATTTAAAAAATACAGTCCACTATATTGTAGAAGCTCTGGGGCTTCGCCCCCGCTATTTTTTGCCCCACACTCGCGTGAGAATTCGTTTTCCCGCCATCTTAAATGTGTATTTATTACAATTTTTTAAGTATTCGTGTAAATTGTTATTGTAATGTACAAGTCCATCATACCAAATAGTATTTTTTATTATTCCGCAGTTGGCCATGCTTTTTAAGTGATTTAAAAACAAAACGTTGTTGTTTACAAAAATTGTAAATACTATAATGTCAAGAGATATTTTATGCTGGTAAACTTAAAAATATGTTAAAAATGGTAAGGGTGAGCTTCAATAATTAAATTAAAAGAAACGCAACGTAGTTTATAAATTTGGGTATATTTCTATTTTGTTTAATCTTGACAACTTTGATCCAAAAAACAGTTACGAATGAGACGGGTCAGCCATGCCATGGCTAATTTATCCTTATTAGCCGGGTCACTTTTTTTAACGGCGTATGCGAAAAAGGTCCCTTGTGTTAAAAAGGGTCCGGGTCACATTAGTATAAGTTGGCATACAAGAGAACGTGAGACTAACAAGGTTCGAAAAAATGATTATTTTTAATATTTTACTCAAATTGCTGCTAAAACAAAGAAATAATCAAGATGTACACGATTCCGCGTCCAAGCGGATGAAGAATACAGTTTTTCGGGAGAAATAGAACCAGAACCCGGTACAAGCGTTTTCGATTCCATGACTACTCTCAGGTAAAAATCCTTAAAAAAGAGGTCGGGCTCTTAGTGTGGTAGTTGGGGTGTTCGGCCACCTTTCTTGAAGTCTCTGATTCGATTCCAGGCAGGGTCGACGTGAAACACTTCTTAATGGTAGTTTAACATTGCAATATTTCACTGTACTTGGACTAGTACTTGAAGCTTAAGACTGATTATAATGAAACGATTTCGTAATCACTTTTTGAAAATACGTATTTTAAATCCCCAACGTATATAAAATTAACAGAAAAATATACTTTATTCAGTTGAATACGGAATCCGGTTGTATGATTTTTGAATAATTTGGCCAAAATGTTATACTAATAAAAATCCCATAAAATGACAAATACATATAAAAGACTGATGTCATTTTTTATAAGTTTTAAACGAATAATCATAAAAAAATAATGACATCTGATGGTAGTTCGCATGATCTACGTTTCTGTTATCAAGATAATAGAACAAGAGAAAAAATAGTGAGACCGTATTTTAATTTATCTTAGTCTATTATATTTGATTACCCTCCACAGTACACATCTTTAAACGAATTATAAAAGTACAAAAAGGCATCGTAAAAGTTATTCTCAAACAACCGAAGAAATTTTAAAGCCTTTGATATGCTAAATATACGCAAAAAATATTATGCATTGAATTCATTAACTCATTAATTGTAATCAATTCATTAATTGACTGTCCAGATTTGCTGGAGTTGGTGTGTTTCCGTGTACCTGGTCGACATACCCGCCACAGATCTCCTTTTTGTTCTGCAAGTTCTAGAACCAACTATCACATGCACTCGCCTATCCCTAGGCTCCATAGATATGGCAATCAGTATGAGGACAAGGCTGATATATTTGGTTCTGGACGTGATAATTATAAAACGAGTCTGATTTCTTTTTTTCTCTCGCAATATTATTCTTAAACTTTTCTTTTTATTTAAAAATGTTTTTTCCTTTTTTGTTTTTTCATATTTATGTATTTATTTCGTTATTATTTTTGGTTGCTTTTATGTATTTACCTGCTTGTTACTATTGTTATAGTTATGCAATTTTTATAATTTTTTGTTATGTTTCTATTTATGTATTTTTTTTTCATATTTATGTTCAATATATGTTAAAGGCAATTTCTGCCGTTTATGTAAAATAAATAAATAAGTAAGACATATTTGGAGATGAACATCGTCATCTTTCTGCTCATTTATTTATTTGTTTGATTTATAAACATCAAAAAATAATATTTGAATAAAAAAAGCACTACTTACTTTTTATCAATTACATGTAAACACTATTAAAATACACATGTTAATAATATATATATTAATTATTCACATTTAAAATAAATTATTGTAAAGATTAACTCATTATTATAAAACACATCTTATTTATAATGTATATACGAAAAAAATACACATTTATCAAAATTATCAACATTAAATTAAAGTAAAATTTAAGCCCTTGTTATATATTCATGACCATGAATATGTAACAAGGGCAAGAAATAATATCATTATCAATATCCCTCCCTATAGTACAACATTTAAACAAAGGTCCAAGGATTATTTTTCTGCCAAATCGTTTAATATGCTTTCACGCAAAATTAATTTAACTGATAAAAAAACAATATTTCAAAATCAAAATCAGGCTGAAGAAAATGAGGATACCAGATACAATATTTAATGTCATGTGAAATATACAGCTATTTTTTTTTATCACTCTTTAGTCCTTTTTAGAACAGGTTTCCCTTATGGAGGGGGCCTCTTAAATTAATTTTGAAAAAAAAATATTTCACATTTTATTTTTTATTAATTTTCATTTTATTTTATAATTTTATTTTATTGTATAGGCTATTTACATACAGCAAGTTCCTTTGTATTTATAAGTTTATTTTTATGTTCAAGGGGTTTGAAAATATAAAAACGTTATTTAGTATATAAAAACGTTATTTAGTAAATAAAAACGTTATTTAGTAAATCAAAACAGTTTTTTTTTTAACATTTATCCTGTATATCTTGTTCCCTTTAAACTTTTGATTTATTTATTTATTGTATTCACCGTAAATATATGTAAATTTTATTGAGACACAAATCCCTACTTCATGAAACAAAAGTTCTGTGTTGAGTTGCTCAAATATTTTTATATTCACCCTAACGACAGTGGACCACCCTTCTATCACTGCTCACCTAAGTTCATAAACATATTTATACATATCTGCAGTTAAAAAAAAGTATACATAAACATTATAGTTTTTTTCAAGGGCATTGTACCTTGTCCATGAGCCTCATCATCACAGCTCTTAAAAACCTCTGTAGTGGTTTTATATCTCTAATTAATATAGGTAGTTATTTATAGTTATAATATATATAGTTTTATTCCACCACAGTAGTGGTAGCGCTAGGCTGAAGTGATCCTAAGGTTGAGAAGAATGAGGGATTTGTTTATGTTAGCTCTGGTGTGGGGTGGTGTAAATGGTATGTATGTTTCTGCGTGTGTATGGTTTTGTGTATAAATGCAAGTATACAAATGCAAATAAATATTTAACAGTTGATCAATAGTTAAGACAGGAAGTTCAGAAAACAGTACACCTGATGGATAGCGATGAGGTTTTTCGTTGATTATTCTTATTATAGTTTGTTGTGATATAATAATTGGTTCTAGGTTAGATTTTGATGCAGCGCACCAACTAATTATGTCTACAATACAAAATATTTTACCATTATTATAAAAAATTAATCAAAAATTGTTACGTTATTTTCAATTATTATACATATTCAATAAACGAAATAAAAAAAGAAATATTTTACTAAGTATTATTGCTTTCGGGGTTCTATTCTTAATTAAGGCAACAGAACTTGTCAACAGTATTTTTAGAACTTATGTTAAATTTTTGCAGACGAGAAATACTGATGTCTAGATATTTACAGAACGTATGACACTCAAATGTTAACCTTATGTACTGTGTAAAATGATTATTTAAACGGGCAGTTTTCAATAAAATAATGGTTCTTTTTCCTCCTATAATTCACTCACATATTTCAATTCAAGAAAAATTTTCATTCAATTCTCACGGGACAATTAGCCTTTGTTTCATACAAATTATCATCATTTCTTTACAAGCACTTGGAGACGCATAAAGCACTGCATGGGTATTATAAATGCAGTGTACTTTGATCGTCTGTTACATAAAAGTAACATCAGTCTTACGCTTCAGATATTAGTCTACCTATAGTGGAATACTGCTGTGTAACTCCACTTGATTTAGAAAAAAAAATACCTGAGAGTAGCTATACTGTCAAAAACACTCGTCTGGGATCTTGGTTTTAATTCACTTTGTCATGATCTGCTCGAAGACAGAACATTGCACATCCCATAAAATAGCGTTATAACTTTTAAAAAAAAACAGAATTTACAAGAGAGCCTAAGAACTAAATAACACGTTATCGAAAAACCTAGTATTTTTCATTTAGATTGTTTGTTTTTATTTTCACCCTTTAAAGCAAAACCGGTGTATCGTATGTATTTAGATTTGCCCTTACAAATGCCATAACACTTTTCTTTTTTTTTCAATATGATACTGTTTGAGAACGGTGGCATTCAAATAAATGTTTGTATAAGTGTGCTCTGCAGTGGTATTTTGAATCTTAAATAAGAACCATCATATTTGGTTTCACGTGTTCATATGTATTTGATGTTTAATCATCAGTGAAGCCAGATATGAAACAAAGTGTACACGCATGCAATAAAATTAAATCCCCCAATTAATCATTTTCTAGGGATTAAAAAAGAATCCGAATAGCACCCCTTATATTTAAAAGCACCGTAGCTATCAATATAATAATATACTATATTAAAAGGCTTAATATGGCTTCCCGTAAACTGAAAATCATTGGAATATCATTGGTTAATTCGGAGAAACTAGTGACGTCATTAAAATTTCAATATAAATTTACTCGTTTTCATTAAAATCTTTTTTATTTTTTTTTCATACATTTTTAAGAGTACAATTGTATGCTTTAATTTTAACCACGCGTAAGATTTTTTTTTTTATATTTCCCGTAAAACTGAATTTACTCATTATGTCAATTGTTTAGCACATCAGAGTTTTTTTTTAATTAACTCTATATACATAAGTAAAAAAAAATAAATTTATTTGACCATATTGAATCGGATGGGTGGTACGTCATGTTTCATATTAAACTAAAAATTAATATTATTAATTTACCCTGTATTTTACGCTGCGGAATGCGTAAAACTCTTGCGGCGTCCTTAATCATGGGTGAGTTCAGTAATTCGCATATACTTTAGTGCTGGACCTCGTTATTGCGAAGGAGGGGGTGTCGTCCCCTAGGACGGTCGGACCGGGGTGTAGTTTACCCCTTGCAAAACAACAGACAGTATAATCCGGCGTGCTTAGCAAACTGGACAGCGAGCACAAGATGGGAGCTTGATGCTTACGGATGCTGTACGCAATGCGGATGGACCCTTTGTCTCTTTAGTGTCAGCAACTATATTATTTTTTGCTACCCTAAATAAAACATATTTTTTAAGTGTAAATTTCAACAAACAGTATCAAAGTGATCCGTTTTTTTCCACTGCCATTTTGTAATTGTTTATTCATTTATTTATGTTTTATTGAATTATTTCATATCACCTTAAGAACTAATCTAGGAACTCATCTTCCTGTCTCGTTCCAAACTCATTACCTGAATCCATCTTCCTCGTCATTGCATAACATAATTGACCTTTATTAAATTGTATGTGCAAGCTTTATCTTCCCATCAAAAAACGGCTACTATTTTTGATTAATTATAATTATTTTGATATATTCATATTTTATTACATTTTTTAGTATAAATCTTTGACCAACTCTTTTTTTAAACAGTCTGTTTTATAGTTGCCGCATTGGAGTACCAATGTAGTCCCCTTTTCCTAAATGACAAAAATGATGAATAAGTAATGGACCAGTGTTTTCGACTAGATTGTTAATTTAAGGTAAAAACCCTGATAAAATTGATCGATTGGATTCGCATACCATGTTTGAGGTCCCAGGTTTGATTTCTAGGAAGTAAGGCGAAACATATTTATTTTAAAGTTGCTTACGCTGCTGTATTTCACTGTCTGTGGACTGGGGCCTGAAGCGTAAGTCTGATCAACTAAGCTTTATGTAACAAATTATCAATATCAAATTGTCCTTAACCAATGACGAAAATTTAGATAAATTGGGAGTACTAAAATTAAATAAATAAATAAAAATAGAGCCATTAGAATTGTGGTAAAGAAAGGTGATTGCCCCTTGGTGGTTCGCTCTTAAGATGACTTTTACAAAAATGTCGCTATATAAATTATCCAAATATATATATACATAAAGGTAGATTTAATAAAATGAAAGAAATGCGAGAAGAGCGTTGGATACCAATAAAATGTGACTGATATATTGTATGCTTGTTTTTATATTTAAAATTTTAAACAATCGAATGCCCAAATACGTCATCAATCAAAAAACACAAAATCATAGAATTGCAAACTGAATAAAATTTTAAAATGTATGAAGAGATGCCTGAATGAAAATAGTTTTAATGAAATTTGAAATTAATGTTATGTTTACTGTAAGATGATTTAAATAAATATGTCATCTAAGTCAGTGTTAATATTAGTATATATACTAATTATAATTATATATAATATAAGATGATTTAAATAAATATGTCATTTAAGTCAGTGTTAATATTAGTATATATTCAAATTATAATTTAAGCTAACTTGAGAGATAAAAAAAATATATCTTATACTCATCCTCATTTAAAATGACAATACAGTTCTTTTTGTATCGCTGGGTTCAATTGAGAAAATGGTGATAAATGTTAAACAGCTCAGCAGTTTGTGATCCCGCGGTAAAAGTATCGTAGATTTGCGGGTCAGATGTCTAAAGTTCCAACACAGTTATTTACGACTAGTTTAGTACTTAAATATTGCGGCAAAAAATGAAAATGCAAATTCGTTTAATTTTATTTTAAATGTTGGATTCAAATGTCGAATCGAACCCGATTATCGGGATATTTTTTTAAACTTATCATCTATCTACCATTTCCTCTCATTAGAGAGGAATATCAAATGTAAAGCATGACCCTTAAGTAAATAGAATTTTTTTATTCAATTTATTTTCAGTTTTCTTTTTGTATTTTTTTATTTGTTTATTAGATTTGCAGGATATCAATAATCAATAAAAAAAAAATGTTTTTCGTTTCAATACGTATGTGAAAAAATAACAAATTAAGAACTCGTATATACAAAACTACTGTGTAGAACTAGCAATATGTGTGTATAAATAAATTTACTCGACTTAAAAAATAAAATAAAGGGAGAAGTAGAAAGAAGTGCAGGAAGAGTTATTTAATCGTTGGGATACTGTAAAAAAATATCCTTATAATAGCAGTAAAAGATGAAGGTAAGGTAGTCTTAAATGTTATTCGTTCTCTCATTCTCAATCATTTCTCCTGTGAAATCTAAAGCAGCGAGTAAATTAATTAAGTAATTTTAAAAAGACTAACAATTTAATGACATTCAATATTTAAATATTTTCTCACTTTGATTGTTATTTTTTTTTTGTCATCTTGGATATTTTATGTATCTTTTTAAATTTTTGGTAGGTTTTTAAAAAAAATATTTTTCCTTAACCAATTTGTTTAGTTTTAATTATTCAGTTGAATTATATAGTTATATTTCATATTATATATTACATAATGAACTGTTCACTGCTGTGATTATTTCTGTAAAACTTTTTTTTGTAAAAGGTTCCTTGAACCGTTAGTATAAAAATTAATAAATAAATATGATTTTATTTATTAACATGCATGGCTCGATAGCTTTTACAAAATTAAAACACATAAACCATAAGCTGCGTATACGAAAACAAACAGTCAGTATAATAAACAAAAAATAATTTTTAAAATGTTAAAAATATATTTTATCTAATAAGAAAAACAAATTTTAAAAACTAAGTACTAATCTGAGTGAAATAAACATTTTCAAAATCAAGAATGAAACAGAATGGAAAAATAAATCTTTAGCAAAGAGATAATAATATTTCTCTAAAGTAATAAATACAGAATATGTAATAAAAATCAAAGAAACAAATATGGAAAAATTAATCACGTGCCCAAGTACAGCCGATTTTAGTGAATAAAATTACTTTGTATAAATAACATAAAACATTAAAAACGAATTAAATGTTTGTCTTCAAATAATTGTAAAAATAGGCATTTGTTCTAAAATTAAACGTTCAAAAAAAGTAAGATACAAAACGAGTATCAGGGAATTAATTAAAGTTTTTTCGTAAATAAATAAAGGAAACGTCACTGTTATTGGTTGATCCTTGGGGGTTGTTTTGATTGAAAATTTTCATCCCCAGCAGACGTTTACAAGGGTCCGTCATAGTCCTGTCCCTTGACCAGATGATATCTCCGCAGTCTCGCTTCTGGCATTTTGTCCTTCTTTTTACGTTCCGCGTTATGATTTGGGTACGGTTTCATTTAACCTTTTGATACCGTATGACGTATGCAAAAACGGCGAATCGGCTTAAATTTCCCGCCTGACATCCGGAAACAAATAAGGTTTAATCCCGCTTAAGCTCCTGGGAATCGATTTTGCCGGACTGTACTGCGGGTTTTTGCAAAAACACCCTTTTGGCCCATTCGCCGAATGTCCGTATTGCTCGTATTGATTGATTGACCTTTTTTCATTGTCTTAACTCAATTCGTGATGGACAATCTGACTCACCTTTATACATTTCTCCTGTGAAATCTTGAGAATTTCCGAGATTCTCACTCAATCAACCTTAGTAATTTTTCAAAAGAATAAAATTTGTTATAAGAAAATCAAAGGAAAGAAAAATGAAGTGGTAACCAAGATTATTATTTATTTTCACATGTAACAAAAAAAAATTGTTTCCATAGTTTCAATAATTTAAGTTTGGAAGACATTTCATTATATTTGATTTACCAGCAAAATCTTGCTTTGTGTTCAGTAATGAATATTTTATTTTAATTTTATAAAATTTTGATTTGAACATGAAATTTACTAAGTAAAATATATATATATAAATATGCATTTATACGTATAAAAAAATGGTATTAACAAATTAATTTATTGAAAAAGTAAGGTTTTTACTCTTACTTAACAACTTAATCAACAAAAATAAGTGCAGAAAAATGCAACAAATTATTATGTATAATAATAAATATCCAAACACGTCTTGCATCCAAAGTGCGCATGGGCAGTTGGGATTCTAGTTCCTCGAAAAAAAAATAGATAAGAATAGATTAAAACACGTCTTGTAGCTACAGAATGCATAAGCGGTTGGACTTTTAGCTCTCGTTTACGGTTTATATAATTATGATTATACTACAAAGTATTTTCATTAAAAAAATATATATAAATTAGAAAATCATAATTTTATGAACTCCCAGCAGATAAGAATATTATTTATCAACTCTGCAAATATTGATACTGTAGATACATTTTCACAAACACTAATAAAGTTTCGTTATCCGCAATTTCGTGTGGAGACGTCTGGTCGGGTGGAGTTCACAGTCCATGATTGATGACATAAAAAGACTTTGATTATGTGCAACAACTCCTGTCCTGACCCTGATCAGCCTCTTTATAATAATGGGCAGAGGATCGAGAAAGTCGACAGCTTTAATACTCACAACTGAGGATGGAAGCATGCACAGAGAGCTGGCCACTCGCGTAGGAATTGCTGGAGCAACTTTTAACATGATGCATGTTGTCTGGAACTCTAGTCTATACTCAGTCAACTCTTGTATGCCAGTACTTTTATTTTTTATTTATTAATCACATAACACAAAGTATTTTTTGAGTATATTACGTTGAATTATATTCCCAGGAGCTCCAACAACTCAATTTGGGACATAAATCATATTAATATTTAAAAAATAACACATATTGAGAACAACAAAGAAACAAAGCGAGTTTAGCACCTTTATAACTAAATATAGCACAACAATATATACGCCAAAAACCTTTTCTTACACAAGCAGAATAAATATATAAAAAAAAGCTTTTAAGAATAAAACAAGAAGTGAATCTACTAAGGGAGATAAGGTCATTAACATCACATGCCACGCAGATGATGCAGCCATAGTGATGATGAGAACATAACCATCTCAGTTAGTAAACATGTGGATGCCTAAGAAATGTCGTATGGTACAATGAACACATGATTATTGGAAACATAATTCGGATAAAGAACTTTTTTATGTCTTTGTTGAAATTTCTGTTATTTCTTTCGACTTGGCGAATTATTTGCTATCTACCATCATTCAGTATACGAGTATAATTCTTTCAACGGCTTTCGTTATTAAATCATTATTGTGGTGAAGGACGGGGTTACGAATTCTCATTACCAAACTGTATTTATTCAAAAGATTCATCATCGGAGTAGGTATTTATTTTCCATTGTAACAGTTGTTATTTCTGAATTGAAAATTACCATTGGTTCTTAATATTTTGAACGATTTTACCTTTTCACCTTAACACTTTCAGATCGGGTGTTCTTTCAATTATTCACGAAATATTTCTGTACCTACGAGGCAGACGGATGCAAATCCAAACGTCAAATGTTCAACAATAGCCTACAAAATCTTCTTTCTCTAAGTGATTTCTAATAATTTAGAACATTAATTTGTTTGTTCAGTATCTTAATACATTGGTTCTTTTTTTTATTTTTTTATAATCAATAAAACATATAACACAAAAATTACATATTACCCTCCCAGGAGTTTTTACAGAAACTCGTTTGGGACCGTAAATAAAATAAAAAAGTTTACAACATATAATATCATACATAGTTAATACATCCGAAATAGTAAGAAAACATTATGTTTAAGAAACATAAAGCACAGTACTTTACACCATCTACATTAATTACTATCACTATCAAAAAGATTTAAATAATATTTTTTAACTGCGACACTTCTGGATTTTTTGTTCGATTTTTTGTGTTTTGGCTCATCGAGAAATTCATTATATTCAGAATGGCCAATATTTTATAGAAACCTACTGCCGAACTTTGTTGAGCGAAACTTTGACACATGAAGGTTCCCCGAGTAACGCGTATTATAATTGTGCATATCATGACCAAATGTGTATTTTAAATTTCTGTGAGCAGAAAAAATTATGATTTTCAAAATAGTATTGGTTGTATCATGCAGTGGCATCACCTTGAAAGGAAGTATCTTTGTTTGTCGGTAGATATCCTTGACATGGGAATCCCATTTAACTCCAAGAATGTTTCTTAGAGCGCTGTTCTGAAGAACTTGTATTTCTGAAATTTGATTTTTACTGGCAAAACCCCATATACATGATAGATAAGATAGGTGGGAATGAATCAAAAGGAATGAGGAAACAAGCCTCAAAGTCTATGCAATACGCCAGTTACGGGTGCTATTTTTGATTTTACATCCTCAAATTGGTAGCTCCGTGAAAGTTTGGAGTCAATTAATAGTCACAAGTATTTAGTTACATTGGTCTTTTCAATATAGCAAGTTCGGAGAGAAATATTGATATTTTAGTTCTGTTTGTTCCCAAAATTCATATACGATGTTTTTTTAATATTCTATAAGACTCATTATAAGACTTACATTTTTTCAAAATCAATAGATATGGTAAAAAACTATACGAAAATCGAAATGTCATTTCATCAAATTCTGGATTTGCATCCGTCTGCCTCTGAGATACAAATTTTATCTCGAACTTACGTAAATTAAAAATGCAACGAGTTATTCTTTTTTTAATTATTGGTTTTTCTTAACACGTATCTATATTTTTTTCTGAAGTTGGAAGATATACGGTATTATATAAAGAAAATCGTTTTTTAGTTTGACGGCTGGATTGAATTCCTGTCTTCCATTTTAATATTAAGAACAAGATTAAATACTTCACTAAATGCCGGTTGCACTAAAACAAAATACATTTTAAAGTTAATTCATTGTTACCTTTGCCAACAAATAATATTTGTCCAGTTTGACGAAAACGCAACAATAATTTAAATTTTATCGTACAACTGTGTCTTAAATTAAATTTATTTAGTCAAATCAACATATATTTATAAAAAAGACAGGGTTAATGAACTTGGTGATTTTTTGTGGAGTTATGACCGACAAATAAATTAAAACCATTTCAATTTTATTGAAATTGAAAAAATAAATTATTTTAAAAATACAGAATGTTTTAATAAATTAAAAACAAAAAAAATACCTTTCTTTTAGTTAAGTTAATGAGGAAAGTCAGTGTTACGGGAATTGGATACAAAGATGTTTTCTTACGCGCGTTAAAAATGTAAGCATTTGATTGAAAATGTGCAATAATAAAAATGATTTCAATAATAACGAACTACTTTGAACGACGTCACTAGTTATTCCGAATCTAAAAATAATAGTGTTGTAATAGATTTAGAAACTGCCAAAAGTCAGTTGGGTAAATGAATAAAGTGGTTTATAAAACAAAGTTATTTTATTTCTCAAAAATATTATTTAAAACAATGATCCACAAAATTAGTGTTACGAACGTCCAAAACATGAAATATATTTTTTCAATACACGCAACCTTGTAACAAAACTTCGGTGTATTGAAATTCTATTTAATTCTCTTACACGAAAACAGACTTAACTAAAATATAAATATGTATAAACTGGATGCGGTAAATTTTGTCGGCCTCATAGTTTAATAGTCAGCGCGTTCGCCTACCAAACGAGAGGTCTCGGGTTCGATTCCCGATATGTTTGAATTAAACTTAATATTTTAAAAGGGTGTTTTTACACCAGTTTCACTCATCAAGGTTTCTACACTGACGGGTATTTGGTGGAAATCAGTATTTTACTCGCAGCGGTAAGTAAATGTGAATCAGCGTAAAAAGGCGCGACATACAGCTTTCGGTTAGCTGGAAGAGACAGTCTTTTTTACTCTACTACGCGTTTTGCACGGCAATTTTGATGTGGCATGACGCGACAACGCTTGCTGCTCTTCTTGGTGTTCGATGATTTTTAGAACATAATTGAAACCTGGCGTTGTATAAAACATCATCTCAATTTAAATATACATCAGTGACCTGACTAGGTTAAATAGTTAAACGACTTGTCTAAATAAAACGATCACATTTATCGTTTACATAGTGGGTTAATTCAGTGGTATTTTTTGTTCAAATTTACATTAAATTATAGTAGGTTTGGAAGACATTTCTTTATATTTGATTTACCAGCGAAATCTTGCTTTGTGTTCAGTAATGAATATTTTATTTGAATTTGATAAAATTTTGATTTGAACATGAAATTTACTAAGCCCGCAAGCTTCGTGAAAGGGTTTATACATCGAATTATAAAATATATATTTTTAATTTGTTCAAATTGCGTCTTCTCTTAGGTATGTTTATTTTGCCAACTTCACTAATTTCAATAAGAATTTTTATCATACCATATCCATATCTGCACCCGGTGGTGCTTAGGACATTGCATTGGTAAACTAAATGTAGTGTACTTCGATTTTCGGCTACATGAATGTAAGGTGGCCGCCGTGGTGTAGTGGTCAAGACGCTTGACTCACGCACGGGAGGTTCCGGGTTCGATTCCCGGAGAGAACACAAAAATTAAAATGTGATTTTTCTCAAGCCTGGGTGCTCTGTGATGTAATTCACCACTGTAATTAGGCCTCCTGGCCTGTTTTGGTGCAAAAAAAAATATGTAAAAATGTAAGGTTAGTAAGTCAAGTATTACAATAGGGAGTTAACATTTATCTACCAAATGAGTTTGAGTTTTCTGTATGCAAAAAAGTTAAATTTTTTTTTTTTTTTTAAACATGTTCAATTACAAGTTACTTATACAGATCCTTAAAAATTTTATTCAAATATACACATAAATATCGATTTTACTTTTTAAACAGTCTAAGATAACTACAATTATAATTGTTCCCTAGAAACGATGAATAATTGAAATTCAAAAAACCTTTTTAATAATTATTTCACTTCCATCCTGCCATGAATTCAATCAGGGAAATGCGCTATCCACAACGCAGTGAAGCAGACTTATCTCGACACGATTTCCCGGTTCAGGATATTTACCTGAAAGTAGCCATCGAGTCTAAAACACTCGTCCGAGGTTCTTTCACACACAGAACATTATTCTTCATCCACCTAAACACGGGGAAAATATTCATGTATTTTTACAACCATTTAAATGCATTTTTTTGGGTTATTGCGCCGTGTGTCATCGCAATGCCGACATTTCGGATCGCATTGCAGAGTACATCACTAGGATTGATGAGAGTGCAAACGGTACGTAGAACAACCCAGAAAAACTTCCCGTACTTTTAAATTATTTATTAAAATTTAAAAAAAGATAGTAAAAAAATGTTGAATCTGGACAGATATATCTTCCCTTCTTTGTTAAAATCGTGTAGTGTAGTTGTATCGTTTTAAAATTTTATCAACGTAAAAAGTAACTTAACTTCGTTAGTGTAACTTTCAGAAAGACACCCTCATTTTAACACACCAGCAGTTGCGTCTACACCCCTCTCACACCCACCGTATAAACACCTACTTCTCCATCGCGTTAGAGTAACACGCAATAAGATTTATCGATGCTTGTCGATAAAGTAAACTCGATTTTAATTTAGTATATTTGGCATAAAAATAACATTTATTTTAATGGTATTATGTACCCAATCGAAACATTCATACAGTTTTGATTATTTTGCTTAATCGGTAATACAAACATATCGAGGTTTTACTGACAGGATGCATTAAGTCACAAAAACAAGTTCCGAGATAATCACACTTAAAGTTTTTGTAATTTCAACGCATTATTTCTTCCACATTTTTTTTTTAAGCTTTGATAAAGTAATTTGTATTGCAGGCATAGCTGAAATTAACATCTTAATATTTAAAAATATTTTAAATATTTTAAGTATATTGACTTAATGCATTCTGTCAGTATAGTCTCGATATATACATATCTAAGCCATGTTAGTGAGAGACTATCCTAACCAGAGGACGCTTGTATTCATTTTCTAAATCATTTTTTAAAAAAACCCTAGTATTAAACATGCTTACTAATTCATGCAATAAATTCATTAAATAAAATACAATAATTAAATGAATACTCGTAACAATAATTGTATATTGAGAAGAAAAAAAGAATACGTTATAAGGTCCGCAAATAAATTCGATTTTCACTTAAATTAAACCATATAAAGCAACAATTGAAAAAATATTTTAAATGAAATGATAATTATTTAACAGAAAGTCCTGAATAAAAAATGAAAAGAAAAGAAAAAAAATAACCGACAAAACAAGAAGGTAGTGCTAAGGGGGAAAAAAAGTGCTGAGGAGTAGTAGAGGATGAGTGAAGGAATATAGGTTATATGTATGTATATTTTTAATTTGTTTTGTTTTGGCAAATAAGAAGGGTTTTTTTTTACCAGTGTCTTGTTTTTATCATTTTTATTTTTTTCCCCCTTAACAAATGTAACTATGGCTTTTATTGTGGCTGATATTTTTGGTTGAGAGTCAAAAACAGATTTCTATATTGAGGTTAAAGTGGAATTTATGTTTTGACTTAATTCAAATTGTTTTTACTTAATTCTAATTGTTTTGACATAATTCAAATTCAAATATTGAGAAAAACTCTATTTCCAATGTAAGACACTGAAATAAGATATAATTCGGGTGGCCTATATCTTATCCTTATATGGCCAGGTCTCAACCTACTATTAGGATTTAGAAAGAGTCAACAGTAATACCTCATACAAATATTCGTATTTAGAGATTTTACATATAATATACTTTATCGACAAAAATTGGAACATTTTTTATCGTCTCCTTGCACTCGAGGGCTTTCCATAGAAATAAGGGTGCTGTGACGTCACAGCTGTCTTAGTCTAGTCGTCTGACATCTTAATTGGAACATAATTACCAGAAACATCCTGCGTCCGAGGACCGAAGGAGAAAGCTCTTTGCCTAATAAGAAATACTAAACAAAGAAATTTCACTACAAGGTTATTCAGCACAAAAAGTTCCTCTTATAAAATATTACACAGTAACTTCCACTAAAAAACAAATATTATACATGTTTACATGTTTTTAGTATTTAATGTTTGTCTGGTGCTTGGCTAGTTTTTTACTGTTTAATCAACAACATTTCCTTAATCATGATCATTCATCATTTTTCCAAGCGTATTCAGTAGAGCATAGAGCACTGGGCTTCAATTGCACTGTATATGGATCGTTTTTGTTACATGGAAGGTAAGGTGAGATCAATCTTACGCTTTTAGTGTCAATTCCGAGATAGTGAAATATTGCAATGTAAACGCACCATAAAAACAAATTTACAACAATATTTTGGGCATTTATTTTTCATTATCTTGAACCTCCCTGTTTTTACTAAGTCACATACTATCTGAACCATCTTAGTATGGCTGAAATCCGTTGGAATTAGTCCAAGTGTTTTTTAATAACTTTTCGGTTGTACATTAAGATTTCATCACAAACATCATCTCACATTGCAGTCACCAGTTGCGAAGTCCTTGATTACAAGTGCTAATAACTTACAAATTTTACTAACGTATTTTTTTCATATCTTTCCTTTCAATTTGACAAAACAATGACTCTTTGCTCTCTGAAGTCTTTTTCACACAATTATGAATAATTTCGATAGCTTGACTTCATACAATGCCTGAAAAGCCAGCCCCCTACACTTCTCGGGAGACGTTCATATGACTAACACTGTGTGAACGTCCGAAGTTGTCTGATAAAATTGACAGCTTTAAACTGCGTTGATTTAATGGAGATATTTATATTTTAAATTAGTAACTCAGTTTTATCCTTAGTGTATTGTGCCCAGCGCATTGTTTCCAGTGTAATGGGTCAATGGGTAATATGTAATTGTTTCGTGCTAAGTAAAAATGCGTTAGCACCTTTTAGGTACAGATGTTAGATAACGTTTTTGAGCAGGTATTTTTGTTTAGCGGGTATAATACGAAGCGTAAAATACAAACTACAAACTTATTTTATATAATTTTTGAAAGATGGTGGAGTTCTATCATTAAGAATATATATAAAAAACGTTAGTAATGCTTACTTAAAAAATGTATGTATTTTATGTATTCTTGTTGAACTTCCAAATATTTTTTTTTTTAAATAAATAAAAATAAAATAAAAGTAAAATCAACAAGAAGGGACGAGCAGTATGATAAAAAAAAAATCCACACATATGCATTGTTTATAAGCTCTATTGTTGGCAAACATGGCAACCACTACACTACTTTCGTATAAATTTTATTAACTAAATAGGAATAGTTAATTCACATTCAAACTCACTTGACAATTTTGCATAATATATATTTAAATATTTTTAATGGTTTCGTACTCAATAATTATTTTGCATGATTAAAAATTTATTAAATGTTAGTCAATAATTGTATGTTTTCACTTACCGTATTTTCTTTACCTGCTGGTTTTGAAAAGTGCATGGTTTTTCGTCAGGACACTAATTGAACTAACATGCAAATCCCAACCTTTACTATCCATCTCTTCAGTTCCCCTTTTTCCTTTTCTCAAACAAGATCAGCCATTTTTTTAAAAAATTATAATTCAGAAAGGTCAGAACGTTTGTTTTATATTTTTGTGCAACTACAACTATGGTAAAGGTTAAATCAATTCCACCGTTTGTATTTTTATCCTAATATAAATAAAAAAAATAATAAAGCGCGCCCAGCGCATGGGGTGAGCCAAGAAACTAGCCGATTATTCCAGCTTATTTTTTCATACAAATAAGTGTATATTTTAAATGTATTAACCCCAGTGCGGGTTTTTTCTCCTAAATTAAACTTGCAGATTACATAAATTATTTGAAGATTATTGATTTGGAAAACAGTATTTCAAACATGTTTTCTTAAGGACTATTTTTCTTTGAGATGGTACTGTTGACATAATACTATAATTACTTTCATGCGTCATATTGCAGTACATATGGCGCTCCACGCGGCCGTCTTTAGCACTATTAATAACTAGAACAATGCGGCCAGTTGACATTTCAATTGAATACCTAATATCGACTGAATTCATAGTGGTATTTTTTTTTTTTTTTTTATGAATTAAATAATTAAGTAATGGGTAATATATCTTTATAATATAATTTATCACAAAATTACATAGTTTGAGTTAATTTTATGGATAAGAGTTGTTGTATCACACAGAACCACAAAAAAATATCAATTTATAGTATATATTACTTACATTATATAATGTACCTCCTATGTAGGTACAAATATATGATATTTTTTTATAGCTTACCTGTAAATAAAATCACCATTTGCCACTGATACCTAGTGGGATTTGCAGGTTAGTCTAATTAGTGTGTTGACGAAGAAACGGGTACGTCTCTTTACCGGTAGAAATACACAACTCGGAAGGTGGTTAAACACATATTTACTTATAATTATTTACATATTTGACCACAAAGTTAATGCTTAAAATATTCATAACGAAAAATTGAAATTTACAAAAAAATGGAATTTGGAATAAAAGAATTTCAGTAAATTTAATGGAGGGATAGTTTATGCATCTGCGTTACCATTATACGTCTCCAGAGAGAAATAATGATTTCCGACCATTTGCAAACAGAAACTGTGACAATGCATCTCAGTTGGATTACCTTCTTTCTTTACTCATACACCATCTGACGCCTCCTTCATTATGTAAAACTTCGGATTAAATTCTATTCGCAGGAAACATTCCCATACGATGAAATATTTGGAGCATATATTTTTAATATTTATCGCATTCTCGCAGTTAAGAAGTCTTTACGACGGGATATTTCCATTACACGACCCTTCTCGCAATGCCTCTAATCTCTTTGTTCAAAATATTTATATTTTGTTTTCCATTTCTTGCAAATATTCTCGTGTGTAGGGAATGAATAAAATATCAAATGGTTTATCATTTTATTAAGGCCAAAAAATAAAAATTGAAGATTTTTAAATTTTTTGTATTGTTTCGTAATATTTTTTATATATATTTTATCTCTTAATCGTAAAAAACTAGTTTTGCATCAGTACGCATAATCAGTATTTTTTATCAAAAAATTGTGAGTAAAAACTACATAATTCAGAAAACTAGGTACATATTTATAAAAATAAAATATGACTATAAGATTTTTTTAAATTTATTAAATACTACATATTTTACTTAAGTTAAAATAAAAGCATAGTTTTAGTACAATGTTTATTTATATAATATTTAATGGACGGATCGAGATTGCTTACATATTGTTCACAATATATTATTTATAACATCATAAAAACCATTATTAAATAATAAAAACTAACGCTATTTAATTATTCTAACCCATCTCAAAAAACGTAGGTGTATATTTTAATTTGTTGTAGCTATTTTAAGAACGCTTTCAATTTAAATAAAGCTACGGCGTACATATCAAAGTACCTAAAAATATGTGTTACGATTAATATTTTTAAACAGTATTATTTTGCCATAAAATACTATAATTTGTTTTTAACATTATCAATTGTTTAACATTTTACAAAAAAAAATATTATTTCATATTTTAATTATATTATTAAACAGGACTTGCTAACAAATGTCATAAATAGAGTATCGTAAAAGCTTTATACACTAAAAGTCTCAAACAGTAATTGTTTAAAAATAGTTCATAGTTTATAAAAAATAAAATATTTGAAAAGTTTACACATATAAATATTTCTAAATGCGTTAAAGACGTAAAATTCATCGGGCTAATATTAAACTTATTACGCTGTAGTATTGCCAAATAAAATAATATTTTATAACTAACTTATTGATCAATTATTTTTTTTAAATCCTAATAATAAAGTTTAGCTGTCATGGAATATTAAAATAATAGAATGTTTAAAAATCATACAAACACAAATATCACAAAAAAGGGTTCAATAATAAAGTCAAAATAAGTTATTTTTACGGCTACTTTTCCCAAAAAAAGTCAAAACAGTTTCTTGAGTTATTAATAGCAATAAATATTTTTGAGACAGTCAAAATGTAATGACACGTTTAATTGATATTTTAAATAGTTTTTTAGTAGGTTCTATTGTGAGAATGAGCCACTAAAAACTTTAGAAACAGCTACAAATAAAGCAATTACATTTGAAATGTTTAAAATACTATGGAATAGTTTCCCCGCGGATGAGCTGCATCTTAAAATAACGTTTTCACTTATGTCTTCATTTTGAACAAAATCACCGCAGTAATGATTTGAAGAAATATGGTTGAAATGTTGTGAAACAATCGTGGCGTTTTCCAAGACGGAGTAATTTCCTATTAACTCCACTATTTCTCCATTATTACAAGAAGGTGTACCATTATAGGCTATCGGGTGGTGCTTGATAATCTCGCTTCCATTCATAGCATCTTGATTCCATGTCGGTGAGTGAGGGCTGTCTTTCGGAACACAACTGTAGTTGTTTGTGACTTTGCCTCGTGTATGTTTGAAGGTATTTTGTAAAATTTCTTCTTGCGAGCAACACTTGCGAATACAGACATGTTCCATACAATGGCAAACGTAAACGATATCAAAGATATAATCGTTAAACTCCCATTGGTCCATACAGTAAGTCCTGGGAGAATGATACGCTTTGATTGTTTTGTTCTGGAAAAACTCTATGAAAACACCGCTTGAATAGTTGAAATTTTTGGTATTCGGGTGTAGTACTTCTCTGCTCTGGGTCTTCGGACAAGGGATGACTCCGTAATTTATAGACGAGTTAAAGATTGAATAAATTGGTTCACCTGGATTCATCATATTTTTCGCTGTATTATTGATCTTGGTACACTTGAAATCTTCATCGAATCTTTCTCCTGATTTACAACACTTATTTACGATACCAGTACACTGAGTAAATCGAATCAAAAGTAATAAGGCAAATACTTGTAATATTTTGAAATTGTACAACGTTTCTATTATTACGGCTCCCATTGTGAATTATGCACTTTACACAAGTAGATTGATGAGAATCAGAAATTAGACGGTAATAACGCCTTATAAATGATATTCGTTCGTAATAATGATCACTTCTTGCAACCCGTCAGTGTTTTATATCATTTTAACGCGTATTTGACATACTTGTGAGTAATTAAATGAGGGAAGCTCAAATAATTTTCGATTTAAAAAAAAAAAAAAACATTTTCATGATTTTTAATGCAAACGCAAAACAGGTAGACCTGCAAATGAATGCAAAAACGATCATTTTAACAACCATTAAGTATTTTAAATACCAACCAACTATCACATGCACTCGTTCCTAGGCTCCACAGATATGGTAATCAGTATTAAGATTTTGGTAATCATTATTAGGATTCTGGATTTGATAGAAAATTAGATGGTTAAGTTGAAAAATGTATTACTTTTTTGCTTTTTCATATTTATGTATACATTTTGTAAATATGTTTGGTTACTTATGTGTACCAACTTGTTACTATTGTTATAGTTATGCAATTTTTATTGTGTATTTATGTATAAATGTAAATACAAATATGTACATGTGTATTTTTTTTTCTTCATTTTGTTTACCTACCACGCAAGAGGCCTCGGGTTTGATTCCCGACATGGTTGATATGAAATATTTATTTAAAAAGGTGTTTACACACTAGAATGTTTCTTAGTCTCTGGACTGGTACCTGTAGCGTAATACTCTGTAGCGTAATAATCACCTTACCTTCATGTTACAAAATTGATCGAGATATGCTGCGATTGGTGTACCAATCCAGTGCTCTATATATATATATAGTTGGATAATTTATAAAGCGCCATTTTTGTAAAAATCACCTCAAGGGCGCCATTCTGTGTGGAAAGGGAATGATGATAATGAAATTTATGTTTAATGTACATTAGGGTGGGCCGAGATTTTTTTTCCGAATTTTTAAATGAAAGGGGTCTAAAATGTTGCCTTTCGGATAATTCGTAATACAAAATTATTTGATATTACTTTTGACCCTCAACCAGAGCTTGAAGTTTTCGAAAAAGTCATTTTTTTGCACTAAACCGGCTGTCATTTTGTATAAAGTAAGAAAATCAGTTCAATTAAATTTTATATAATGCATTAAACCTTATTAAATAAACATCTTAGGGCGTGAGTTGCAATTTGTTTTGTAAGAAATGGATAGCATTGTTTTAATGAGCTATTGTTTTTGTCAATATTAGCCAGGCGCTCAACGGAATCAGTTCCGCGGAGTGAAAACTTTTTGCATTTCGGTATTTTTTAAACGGGTAAAAATTCGTAATATACCAGTTATATCCGAGTTATATCTTTACTAACAAAAAATAATTTTACCAATATAGATTATAACTAAATATTTAGACAGTTATAAACTTTAAATCTTGATTGAGGGCCAAAAGTAGTATGGAATATATGTTTTTAACAATTTTTAATAAATTTACACTTTGATGTCTAAAAACTAAAAATTTCATGTATCATATGGCCACTCTAATGTACATGTTGAAGGTAATTTATGCCGTTTATGTAAAAAAAAATGCATTATGTGATTTTGTAAACTTACATCATGTGGTTTTAAAAAATTAATAAAATTGTAAAGATAAATTTTGTAGACTCTATTTAATGAATTATTTTCATAAAAAAATATTTCCAAGATATCCAAATACCAAGGTCAGGTATATTAATTTCTGATTCTTGAAGTAATTCGTTTAAATCAAGATGAATCCGTTTTACCCACTAGATTATAGACATACTCGTAGATGGACACTCTAATTAACAACATTTTTTTAATATTTTTTTTTTTCAAACAAGATCTTTTATATCAATGTTATTACGCTAATAAAAGATCTAAAATATTTGTTTTGTAAAACAATCCTTGTAAAAATCAATCCCTCAATTTGTCTAAAAGGAAGCATTTCTTTGTTATTATTACAGTGCACATTATTATTTATTATTTTCTTCTATTTAAACAGAATCTATAGATGCTCAGTGAAATAAAACATAAAGTAACGGTAAAAATTATTTCAATATCAAGTATTTTTTCAACTAATCCTCATGTAATTATTCACTCAAAAACAGTTCCTTTGCTAATGACTCCTTACTGTGGTTAAATACATTATGAGATTTCTAGTTTACGTCTAAAATATAATGATTCAAATGTAATATTTGAATCACTTTATTTATCATTTGTATTGCGTATTAGCTGATTTCCGCTAAATTATCATCATAAAATTATTATTTTCGTAATAATAACGTGACTCGATTTTAAATGCTATTTATTATAATAAATTAATCACTCCTTTATTGAGGGGAGAAACCTACCGGTTATTTACTATTTTTTCTTGTTTTGAATCTTTTTTTTAACTTTTAAGATTTTCAAGTTGTCTAATTTTGATATTTTATTTTCAAGATGAATAACTTTCAATCCGGTGTCTTTACTAAAATTAAGATTACTTTCTATCAGATGGTTTTGAATTAGGCATTTTTTTTTATTATTTTAGCACCGTAATTGTTCTTTTATATTATCGTTTTTTTTAGTTTTTCCAATGTAGATTGAATCATTGAATCGCAGTCATTACAATTTAATTGGTAAATACCAGATTATTTAAATTTAGGGATTGTAATATTAAAATCATTATTGATAAAATAAAAAAGGAAAAAAGATCATTAGTTAAGTATACAAAAGCTCGTATAACTTTGAAACTTGTAAGCTGAAAAAATATTTAAAGAAGCTTGTATAACGCATATTTTTGAAACCAGTAGGTTGAAAAATTAAAATATAAGCGGTTAAAAACAAAGTAGTTTTATTTATTGATAAAATAACTATATTTTATAGATTTTTCTATGTTCTTATTTACCAGTCCGCGTTTAACTGTCGTACTTTTTTCTAAATTGAAATTTAAGTGTAAAATGTTTTAATCTGTATTTCATTTTAAATATTTTATCATATTCCTTAGTAGCAATGATTCTAGCATATTTTTAAGTTTATTTGAAATTACTTGGTCATATTTGTGATAAGATTCTTTGTCTAATAAGAAAATCTTTTATTTTAACAACTCCTATACTCAATACTATCCGTAATCATTATATTTTTGCTAAGGACCCACGCCCACGTGACTTTCACTTGTGTTTTTACTACTGTAGCTGGGTGGTGGCAATGTAGGTGCGAATGCGATGAATTGAGATTTGAGTATTGAGGATCAATAGTAAGAAATTCTTTGAAAACATTTTTTAGAACCGATAAATTCCATTGCACAAACATAGGTTGCAAGTGACACTGTCACGTGAGAATATGTTCAGTGAGTTAGGGTTAAAACATAAACGAATTTCAACCAATATTAATGGATGCTCAATAACCACACAAGTCGTTGAGATACAAGATAATATTCATGGTCCATCTTAGAATTACCTATGTTTAGGCATTGTTACACTGGACTTATCTATAGATATACAATCTATCGATTACAATTTCTAATAATAGATCGCGTCCATTGCATAATACCTGAAGACAATATCGATGTATTGCGATGGCTAGCAAAGCATTGTGATGGAACTCCTTCATCAAAGGAAGCTATTATCTCAGAATGAATAGATTACAGGAAGTAGTAGAAGCTTTGACATGTAAATCTTACTTGCAAATTTATTCATTTATTTTTTTCGTATCCTATGATTTGTAAGTATTTTTTTTGTGTAAAAGTATAAATACGTCAAGAAAAAATGGTAAAATTATAAATCATAAAAAAGTATCAAAAATAATTTTGTACTTTGTGTTCATGTTTGAACATTTATTTTAAAAATACGTAATTAAATGCACCAGACAATAAACAATACTTTAATTTGAATTTCCAGTATATATTTATAAACAAATATTTGAATATGTGAATAATATCATGGCGAGATTTTCCGTCCAAGGGTGAAAGACGAGAAATTAAAACTATTTAACACGACTAAAATAACAATAAATTAATTTTAATTTAATTACTATCCTATTTTTTGTTTTACAGTCATTATAATAATCATGACGCACTCATGAATCAGAGGTTTAAGATTTCAACTACACTCTCACACAACTTGGTTTCTATTTTTAATAGTGAGTTATTTACAAGACGTTGGAAATGCCTCTCAAAATTGAAATATTTGAGTAAATCGATAGAACGCAAATATGAATATGTTTTTCTTTAATAAAAAGTGTTCATTAATTAATTTGAAATTATGTTTGTGTTCAAATTCAACAACTTATTGTGGCATTTTATGCTTTGCCCATGTTAAGTCATAATAATTTACAAAAAAAAATACTTAGCGTAATAAACTAAATTATAATGACTTTTGATACAATAGAATAACAATGCAGAAAAAGAAAGTAAAAAAATAAACAATAAAACAATAAGACATGAGAATTATCATTATTATTTTTATTACAATGTAGTACTATAATTGTTATTATTATATATTAAAATGTATATGTATATATACATATATTATAAATGTAGCTTTATAACGGGTATTTTTTTTTGAGTAAAGCTGCTAAATTTTGTAAAGCATGTATTTACTTTTATTTTATTGCAAATAAACGGCGTATTTCGGCACTGAACCTGAAGCAGAATAAAAGAATAACGAATGAGAAAAAAACTATAAAAAATAATAATATGACAATAAAAATTAGAATAAAACAATAAGGAATACGAATAAAACAATAGGGAATTAGAGTAAAACAATAAAGAATATGAATAAAATAATTAATAGTAATAATAAATCAATGAAAAATAAGAAAAAAAAAAGAATACAACAATTAAATATAATAATAAAACAATAAAGAAAAAGAATAAGAAAAAAGAATAAAACAATAAAGAATTACAAACCAAAAAAAATAACATAAAAATTGACAAATATAAATAATGAAACAGTTTCAGTTACGCGCTAAATAAAAAATACAGTTTTTTTTAAAAAAAATCAATAGACAATAATACAAAATCGTTATTCAAATGATACTTGAGATATAGTTCATAAATGTACAAGACTGCAGTCTACCTTTGTTATGGCGTTTGGTAGACACAATTGTTTTGTAAATTCTCCAATCGTCAGACTAAACCGGCTCGGAAACGAGTGTGTAGAAACTGATAAAAATATAAAAGACATGAGGTTAAAAAACTGCATAATAGTAGGTAGGTACTCAAAAAAATGTGTACATTTAATAAATTATATCAGTTTTAGGCAAAAAAAATAAGTTTACAGTAAGCATTATTTAAGAGTAGGTAAGCAAACTAGAAAAAGTCGAAGCGATTTTTTTAGTATTCAAATTGTGTAAGTTATTTTGATTTTGACGACGTAAGAAGTTTTACTCCAAAAACTGACAATGGAAAACGAAAAAAATCTGTCTACTACTCTCATTCGTATCGATTTATAATGTTTATATTGTTAATGAACCTGACATTTATTTAAAATTGTTGCAACTGGGAGGAAAAACATTTTCAAAAAGATAATGTAAATGTCTAGGCTGTGGATGTACATGGCTTGTGACCTGTCTTTGGCCGGTATAAGTGAGTGGCAGAATGGTGAATGTTATACAGTGTGTAAACTGGCCACTTCAACCAGTCAATGACAAGTCATACGCCCTTTAAATGGCTAGATATCTACATTTCCATATAAAAAAATGTTTTCCTTCTCTGTAACAACAAATTAAAAATAAACTGTTTGTTGTTTGTACTTAATTTAAATTCTCAATTCTACCAGGCTTTGAAGATTGTTCATAACTCCCGAGGGAGGAAATCCAGCCAGTTTACAAACATTTTGACTTAATCAAAATATTGTGTTATATAACCATTAAACTCATTTAGAGTTATGTAATTTTTTTAGCATATTACAAGAGTTTTTTTTTCTGTATACTTAATTAAAAAATCAGTGTTCATTTATTATTTCTCCTCTATTTAATCGGATGTGCGTTATGCTCTTAAAATAACAATTAATTTGATTGCCAAAATATTTATCAATATTATTGTTTCATCCAAGTGTTTGTATTTTATCATTTTATAACATCTAAAGTGATCTAAGAGAACACAGAAATGTTATTATTCTAACGTGTTATGTTGATCGAATTAAATAATAATTTCATTTTTATTACTAAAATCGTCCTCGCCGGCTTTTAGGATATTTAAAAATTATAAATAATAATCTCTGCAGCCTATTGTGGTTGTTGCCTCATTATGCTTCCTTTGTACATGCTAATGGTGACGGCTAACCCTGTAAGATAAACCTCCTTCCTTGAAACACACTTTGATTTTTGGAAAATAAAATATTAACTTTCTTTCTTTACAATGCGCATTTTATCAACTTTTATTTTATACAAAATATGTATTTGCGTTCTTATCATTTACCCAAGCATTTAAATTTTGGGGCATTTTTAAAGATTGTAAACAACTCATTTCATGAGTTGGGGAAGAGTAGGGTTCGAACCTCGAAACTCTGATCCGTAAGTCCGCAACATTAACCACGGTACCGCAACACGATTCGGGAACATAGGTTTTAATTAATATTCTCTACTGACCTTTCTTAGTGGAATAGCATTTAAATTGTGAAGTATTTGAAATAAGTTTAAACTTACTTAAATAAGTGCCGTCTCCATGGTGTAGTGGTCAAGACGCTTGGCTCACCAAGGAATCGGAATAACCGGGAATCGAACCGGGAACGGAAGGTTTCCGATTCGATTCGGGTTGGAACACAAAAATTCAATGTGGTTTTTATCAAGACTGTTTGTTCTGTGCTGTAATTCACCACTGTAATTGGGCCTCCTGGCCTGTTGTGGTGCCAAAAAAAATGAGAAAAAAAATATGTGTTGAACGATATTCATTAATTTGTATCCACCTTATAAATCTTGTAAACGCGTAGACTTTAAAAATGGTTTTTCTCGGTGTTGCAAAAAACTTTTTTTTTTTACACCATAACAGGCCCAATTACAGTGGTGAATTACCACACAGTACACCCAGGCTTGAGAAAAATCACTTTTTTTTTGTGTTCTCACTAGAAATAGAACCCACGCCCTTCCGTGGGTGAGTCAAGTGTCTTAACTACTACACCACGGAGGCCGCTTTTATTTTAATAAGTTTATTTCAATAACTAAATGAAATTATGATGGACAAGCGTTACTTTCACTCAAATCTAAATAACGTATTTACTAAAACTATTTTTTATGATGAGCGGTGATAGTGGGGTTGTCCGATGTCATTTAGGTGAATATAAAAATATTTGAGTGAGCGATCGTGATTCTGATGTTTCTTGCTGTATTGCCATACACATGAAACTTGCAACTATCTTGGTACAGGTTTACCTACATAGATAGATGCAACAAAAACAAACATTGGAAAATATATATAGTATACTGTACTGTACTATCAGAGAGAATAGAGAAATGTTTATATGTATATAATATTTACTATTATATTATTATGTGCTACGTTAATGTGATTTTATTGAAATGCCAAATAAATACAATATTATTATTTTTTTAGTTTTACAATAATAAATATCGTTAATTATCTTTCCTTTAAGTAAAAACTGATACAACAGTGCGTTTAGGAAATTAATGCAGTACCCATGCACCTTAAGGTACCGATAAGGTTAATACCGAATATTTGCCGTATTCGTTGGATTAAAAAAAGCATTTTTTTTATTTAGGAAATAAAAAATTAAGTTTGTTTTTTTATGGTGAGTATTTGCAAGCATTGAATTTATTTATAATGAATTTATATTTTAAGATTTGTGTGCGTAAAAGTGAGAAATGCGTGACTAAGCGTAAACGGATTTTTTTAAAAAGGAATAACCCGCTAAGCCTCTATTTTGAGGCTTGTCAGCAGGTGAGATAGAGGGGGTATGGATAAAGGTAATGAAAAACACACCACAACACTCAGACCAATTAAGTAACAATCTTTCTTCGATTTTTTTCTTGCAGCTGGCGGGAATCGAACCCGCGACGCCAGTTTCAACTTTGGCCGTCTAACCAACTCTCCACATAATATGAGAAAAGCTTACCATATGATCAATGAAAATAAAAAGAAAGGGATGTTCAACTTACTTAATTTAAATTTTGAATTGCTTTCAAAATTCTCAAGTCGTTAAATTAACTTTTCTTATTTATGAATTTTTCTGTACAGAAAAGGTTCACTGCAATTGGGGATTATTTTTTCAAAGCACAATGTTTGCCCTAGATGGCAATTTTGTTTTTTTTTTGTTTAAAGCCAGTATCGAGACGCATCGATTACCCAAAAAAAAAAAAAAACGCACTAAAAACCGGCTTAAGAAAATATCAAAGTCAACATAATGGCCATCCGCATTGTATTAGAAATAAGGCCATAGTTGTTTTTTTGCTTACTTTTTCATGTAATATAGGGTCATCTTTTAATTTAGCCATGCTCACACCGGATTTATCTAAGATATTTTTTAACCGACGTATCGTTTTTTCTAAACAGGATATTTTATCATGTGTGATCTCTAATTTATCTAAGGTGCCAATGAAATATAAAAGAAATTATAAACCAAACATTTTTATTTTATTATATATTTATGTATATATAATTCCTCTGTACGTGTGATGTCATCGAACTTCTCCTAAACGGTTTAACCGATTAACGTGCGGGTTTTAGAGAAATATAGATATTTGCACTGTGCGTGTTCATGGATTAAAATATTCAATCTAATATGGAAAAAAAGAAGTAAGGAACATAAATGTTTTATTCATCAATCTACCAGGGCTGCATTCGAGGAGAATGCGTTAGCAAAAAATGGCAAGATGTTGTTTCTTTGTCTATATAAAAAGTTTGTTTTTGAATGTTTACAAACAAAATTTGTTTTTTGTGGATCTCAATCAGATTCTTTCCTTAAATTCCTTATAATTTCTACCTTTTTACTTATTTATTACTGGATTTTTGGTAATACTAAAAAAATATAAATTCAATACATTTTTAAAAATCGTATTCCTAAATAAGTACACCACTCTCTTGGTGTGAAGACCGGAGCTTGACGTTTGCAAAAAGAATACCATATTTGAAAAAACATTTATTTTATGTTTTAGAATTCAACCATAAACAAGTACCTAGGTTCGTACTTAAATTAAATATTTGAATATTAACCATTTTCAGTTTTAGAATTTAATCACAAAAAAGTACCTTGGTACCTACCTTAGAGTATATACATCTTAGAGTCCATACTATTCCAAATTTTGTAAGAATTTTTGAAAAGGGGGCGTGGTCGTTTATAAACAAGTGTGTTTGTCACTAAAGTGAAGACGTTTTTCGTTTCCAGATGTTTATAAAACAGGGTTGTCACAAATGCACGACTCTCAGTGAATTTTTACAGAGATTCGTAGGGAGTACAATACAAACGTTTATTTTAATTTAGTAACAAGTTTACTAAAAACATTTTTAATAAATTAAAGGAAGCAACAATAAAAATTATAAATGACATTGTGAGGTTTATTAATTAATTTAATAAACAAATATTCAATTATAATAAAAAGTAAAAATGCAATAAAGTAAGTTTATTGATTTTGAAAGATAACCAATTTGTTGAAATGTTGTCTCACTCTGACGGCAGGTTGTACAACTGATTTAGCCAGAAAGTGAAGCCTGACATCTTAATATTTAGAAGCAACTGCCCTAATTAAGTGAACAGCGTGATTCTCCAGCGGGGACTGGTCTAACATGTGAAAAAAGTAATATATCAAAACAATCTACAGTTAAGAAAATTTTTAATATATCTATAAAACCCGAATTAACTTTACCTCCATTACTGTCTAAAAACAATTTTTTGTCACCCAGTGCATTTCTTATTGATTTAGGCATATGACATGGGTAAAAAAAAACACAATAATATTATTTTCATAGAAAAAATATGGTTTTAAATTATGCTCTTCAAACGAACAACCCAACTGCTTCGCCATAGTTGCATTTGGAGCAGAGCCATCAAACGTCAAAAAAATTGTACGAATACCGCATTCCTTTAGCAAAGAGAGACATTGAGTAACCAACATACTTTTTTGTTTCCCCGTTATACTTTTGACCGGAAAATATCCAGCAGGTATTTTCCACCATCCGTTAATACAAACTACAGTGAAAGTTAGTATCTCACGGGCAAGGGGTATTTCTTCTCCTTCCAAATTAGCACCAACGTTAACGTATCCCATTTCGACTTGTCCAATTCTTGCTAATTTCTTATGGATGCTCATTTCATCCATCACAAGTGAGCAAAGAATTGGACGATCGCTATGCTGAACTTTAAGTTTGAGGGTATCAAACGACTTTTGAGTGAAGCTGGAATCACAATTAACTTGTTTATACCAATTTGAAAGTGTTTTGGCATGAGGCAAGAACGTGTTAAATGTTTCCTTTACATGGTTATACTCTCTAGGCGAATAAAAATGCACGGTAATGGCAAATTTTCTTAGCTCTGGGGTATACTTCCTGGCTAAAGGAAGTCCCTTTGCTTTCAAAATTTGCCGTTTTAAAAAATCCTTGCTAGGTCCGTCCATTGATGATAAAATCTCAATACCTTCACATTGAACATGTCCCATTTCTTTTGATTCCTGAATAACATATGATAAGTTCGCAATTTTTTTTAATTATCGACGTTTTGACTGTTGCAATTTTGATACTTTTCTCCATAATTTAACAATTTTCTTATCTCTTAGATTTAACTGTTCTATTAAAGCTTATTTTCTGAGTGTGCCTACTTCAGGAGCAATACTGGCCGCGTACGTCAAAAATGAGCATCGCACGAATTCGAAAATCAACTACAAAACAAAAAATGAGTACCGTACCCACAGATTTTATTTTGTCTCCCTTTCTCTCATTTAGAATATATTGTAAAAAATGAGTCCGCTATAACCGGCAACATGCATTGGATTGGTAAAATGTCTTGTTATCCCTCAATATACGTATATACTCTTAGGTACCTACTTATCAATGAAAAGTCTTTTTCCAAGCTAATAGTAGGCAAACCAACGTTCGGACAGGACAACGTCGGTCTGTCGGGTGCGCTAGTTAATTGTAAATTAAATTACTTTCGGTTTAGTCGTAAGGTATTATTTTTTAAAGCAAAGATTATTGATGCAATTTGACGCGAATTACATAAAACCCTCCTGAAAAATTGAATTTCAATCGAATATTGAGTTTCGAAAAAACGGTCTTTAATTTGTCATATTATCATTAACTTTTCTTAATGCTAAAATTAGAATAAAATCATAATAATAAACTTTTGAATATCATTATGGAATATTTCAGATTGTGTAATTTTTGCCTAGATTATGAATAGGGTGGTAAAGGGTTAAGGGCTAATGTTCCCTTTACCTTCATTCGCAACGAGAGCTAAACATTGTCAGCTCTCATTAGCGATAATGAAGATCCTTCTCCAGTGATTAGCGCCTACTTGGAGGATGTAAGGGCTGGTTTGAGGGTTGCTAGGTCGGTCGGTGGGTTAGTAGGTAGGTTGCAGGTTGGTTGGTTGGTGGGTTGGTGGGTAGGCCCACCAAACCTCCCTGCATCCTTGCCAGACAATATCATTCGCTCAACCATCACCTTGCGGTCGACTGAGGACTTGAGACTTTAGGCAGATAAATCTGCAATTTGAGGAAATATTTCAGATATTCCACAAGCAAATCATATTCGTAATTTGGACAATGTGCTTGTAAAGATAATTGTATTTATAATAAATAATAAGACATATTTAAGTTTACATATATTACAATACAGATGAAGAGAAGTTTTTTTAATAAAATAAATAAAATAATTTTGCTTTTAACCACTACATAAAGTTAATGCTTCAAAATTCAAATTAAAAAAAAAAAAAAAAAAAATTTTTTAGAAGTTTTTTTACTTAAATTATTTTAACAAACATATTACAACAGAGACGAAGAACATTTAAGAGAAGGTAATATAGAAGTCTAGGCATCTACAGGGCTTATGACCTGTCAATGGCTGGTTTAAGTGGCCACTTTACACACTGTGTAACATTCACCATTCTTCCCATATTTGAACATCTATATACCTTCAATTCTTTCATTTGTTGATGTTTGTGAAGTTAAAGAGCTGAAACCTTTATTTATGCGGGTGAGATTCAGAAACAGCTCCCCAGGGAGTTGAATCCAGTCCTTATCTACAAAAATTTGGACAAACTCAAAATATTGTTGTTAACATATTTTGTTTCTCTTTATAAAGTTCACTGGCATTTTTTTTTTCTTTTAACTCTTAATTATTAAAAAAGTTACTATTTTTGGTTTAATTTCCTTTATTTTTACTCACACTTATTTTCTTTTTTCACTGTTTCACATTTATAAGTAAATATATGTTTATATGTGTAATTGTTTATTTACAATTTTTTTATTTACGTTTGTTGCATTTTTTATTTCATAAAACATCACTTTATTTATAAATGCGTTAAAATTACACATAGGGATATACATATATAAGGGCCTATACGTAGATATACTAAATCTAGAATACATTATGAAATCTACCAGAACAGGCGTATATAGATAAAAATAAAATAAAATAAAACAATAATCAACGAAAAAAAGAATATAAGAAATATGGAGGTTCAAACGTAAGAAAAATGGTAGATGTAATATATTTTTTAATATATTTAACAGAATAAGCTAATGACAGACGTGTTGATCTAGACTTTCATATTTAATAATGTTTCAATCTTAATTCCCAAGGATAAATCAAGTACATATCGAACTTTTTTTTTTTTTTAAATATATTTGGACCCCTGTATTTAGTAGCCTTACGTGTCATGTACAAGGCTAAGGTGCTCGGAAAAAAAAAGTTTTTGTTTGTCTTGGAAATGGGATGTTCGATCACTGATTTTGGTTTATTACCTTTATGAGTCCAATCACCATTGTTGCAAAGTTCAAGAACAATGGCGCGTAATAACTACTTTTTACTACAGTGTGGATATCTGTTAAGGATATTCCATCTTTCCTGGATTCTGCTTCAAGATTATGGCGTTGCAAACTGAAAAGTGGGCACTGAAATAACAGATGTTCTATACTCTGTGAAGAAATATCATCGCATGGACAATAGTCATCATTCCTTAATTTAAACCTATATAGATAACTTCTCATAGCTCCGTGTCCGGTAAAAATTTGGGTCGTTTCGAAAGTACTTTGGTGATGATGACGGAAGTTTGCTGCATCAGCCAGCGTTGGGAAAAACATTTTAGTGATTTTACCTGCAGAAGAAGCGCGGTAATGATCCTCCCAACGCTGCTGCGTATTTTGTTTTATACAGCGTTTAGCAAATCGAACATTAGGACATACTCAAAATATTTAAATTAATTGATTACAACAGGGATGGAGAACATTTTAGAGAATCGATAATCTTAACGACTCCCTTAGGTGTAATAAAAAATTTAAACCTTAACTATAATTGAGACATTAATAATCAAATCGACAGTATGGACAAATATAAATAGGTAGGTGTCTTAACTAAAAAAATTGTAATTCAATATTACGAAATAAATGTTGATTCAATCAATAAAATATATTAATGAAATATTTTACTTTCAAGACTTTTTCTCTCTCTGTGCGGTGATTTTATTTTATTTTTTTTATTATTCACATTATTATCTTATACCCGTATGCAGAGACAAAACTTAAGGTGAGGAAAGTACATTCTAATTTCAAATGCAGAGAATAACCCGAAGGTGAAGACAATAGAATGTACTTTCCTCACCTTAAGGTTTGTCTTTGCATACGGGTATTAGTGGCGTATTTAAATTTTGTGTATCCTTGGCATCGTCATATCAAACCTCAGAAAGCAGAAGTGTGTTTAGTGATAGGAATTACGGAAATGAGTTTGCACGATAATATCCTGCGTGAGTGGATATCGTGACGTCACGAGGTCCTTCTTTATCACAATTTCTGCGGTCATTCTTATCTTCAAAAATACTACGGAGATTAATTTGTCACTTGAAACAATATGCATTGAGGTACTAAACTCTTATATATATATCAACATTGATCCACAAATAAAAATAATCATACACGATTCCAAATGTAATGAAATAAAAAATTGTGTTTAACAAATGTGTTCAAAAGTTAATCCAAAATATGAAATTTAATATTTAGACTAGTTATAGACCCAAATTTAAAATGGAAAAAACATATTAATTTATTGGTTAAGCGAATAAGAAAGCGTATATATATTTTTACAAGACTTAGAAAAATCCTTAAAATTGAACAATTGAAAACCGTGTGTTGTACAATCTTTACTAAAATATGGTATTATCGGTTGGGGAGGTTCCTACACAAGTATTATTAACTCAGTAAAAATAGTAAAAATATTTATAGTGATTTTTTAACTCTTTTAATTTTTTTATGTTCCATCAATTGACAAAATATATTTTTTTTAAAAACAGTTTTACAAATCCAAAGAGAATATTTAAAAAATATATACATTAAGTTATTCACGTAGACGCCAATATTATATTAATATGCCAAAATTTAACACTAAACATTTTTAAAAAGTTATGTTTATCAGGGAATAAATTTCTATAACAATTTGCCCGACAAAATAAAAATTATCAATGTCTTTTCAAAATTCTAAAAGTAAAAATATTTGTTTATCAACCTCTTTAATTAAATTCTGCTTTTTAATATTTTAATCAAATTTAAGTTTTAATTTAAAAATAAAAGAAATATCTTTTTATGTTTTCTTTCAATGTTTTTTTCTTCAGTACTTGAAGTTCTTTTGTTAAGTAACTTAAAAACCTTATTTTATAATTTTCTTCAACTCGTTATACAATGTATGTGGATGAATGTGTATGTGCGTGTGAGTGAGTGTGCGTGTGCGCGTATATGTGTGTGTGTGTAATTATGCACGCATGCTCATTCGCATACGTATGCGTATGCAATTATTTAAAAAAAAAAGTTTTTTTATTTATTTTTCATAAAATATATGTGTATTTAAATATATTGTAATCCCACAGCAAGCACAAGCGGTTGCTTTTTTTTTGTGTGGTATTTCGTTTCGCTTTTTGTTTCTATACTTTTGCTTTATTTTGTATTTCTTTTTGTTAACATGAACCTTTATATTATAATTGAAAATAAAATAAAATAATAATAAATATATACCTACTGGAAATTCTTTTCCGAATATTCACTCAAAAGTAATTGAAAATAAAAATATGGCCAAACTATTCTTGAATACAGTTTGATTCTAGTTAGAAACCAGATTGTTTTTTTATTTTTAAAGTTAGTTAATTATGTGCACTTTGTTCTTCGATAAATCAAATATTACCTAAGTAACATTTTCAATACAACATCTCTTTAGATATACTAAATATTGGGGATCCTGAACATACATAGTTTAGGAGCTCTCAAATAGATCACAAACAATACTAGTAAATGGAATTTTGAGTGACCCAATCACTTTTGAGGTAACTCAAGACAGTGTTTTGAGACCTATTATATCTCTAATTTTATATTAATGATCTGAGGAAAAATACAATGTGAGAAAACATATTTTCATATTATGCTGCTATTCTTAATGATAGAAACACCTGGGAAAAAACTCACTAAATAGCAGAAAATGCATGATCAAAGATAAAAAATTAGCCTAGACTCAAACCTCTTTATTTTAAATGAAAAAAAACTAAATTAGTTTATTTTAATTTGGCTAAAAAATGCGATCTAAAGTGTGATAAATTTATTATTCATTCGTTTAAAACTTTTATACATAAATTTGAAATAACCAGTGACCAGTTTCATCGCTTTCGCGATGTCATAAAAATATAAATTTCGAAGATTTCGTGAAAGCTATAAAACCAGTAGCTGGTTTGTCCAAATTTATTCATTTGATTATTAGTATTTTTTTAATTTCTCTAATAAATTAATATTTAAACCCATGAATTATAAATGAAATTGAGATCTTTAATAAATTATGTTTGAGATTAATTTGGGGCTTTTAATAACTTGTTAAAATATTACACGCATGCTTTCTTACGTTTTATTTATTATCAGCATATAAATATATGTGATTTTCAGTATTGTATAAAATATTATCATAGTAAACTATCAATATTAGGTATTTTTCAAATGCCGAAAAATGTGGATACTAAAAACAGATATTTTTTTAGTGCTAAGGTCTTAAATTAATAAAAATGTGGTGATGCTCTTAGCCTGTTTGGGTAAAAAAATACAATAATAAAAATATTTTACTGTGTTGTATGAGGAATTCAATTGAAAATGTAAATCAAATATGAATTATCATATGCGAAATAATTGGAATTAAAACCGAAATGAACTTTACAAATAACGATACCTTGTATTTTTAACAATTTACAGCTTGTTTGTATTTTCATTGTTTAAAATCTGAAAATGGGTTCATTATCGAAAAATTCGTATTCGAGTATCGTGTCACCTCGCGTCACATCGCATCGTGTCGCTAGAGCGTGAGGCAAATCAAAACATCGTTAGGATGATTGACTCCATCATCATTTTGAACACAATGCTACATTGGAAAAGTTAATGTAGAAATACGCAGTAAAATAGCTTCGTTGATTTCCAGGACGTTATTACGAAAGGTACGTTTTGAAGACTTCTGTGACATCTTGAAATTATTCGAACATTATTTTTTATTATTTCAACTGCTTATTTATACATGCATACACGACATTTCTGTCATTTACATAACGTATTGAAAGAATGTTAATTAAATAAAAATTCAACATGAGAAATTAATACTCACACATAGAATTAAGAATAGTCCAGAAGTAGCGTAGAATCATATTTGAATACATCGGACTGTGTCCAACAATTCCCCTACTTAGACACACTTTCGCCGCGCGCATACTTGAAGTCACCGAGTAATATTGCCAGATCGCGAAGAATATAACAATAACACAAATGTAAGGTAAAAAAAAATCATTTGTTAATTTTTCAAAAATTTTATTGTGCACTCGGAAACATTGATTGACACAACAGAGTAGATAAATAAAGGGTCATTTAATAAAAGCCATTGAATTGATGAACTATGAACTTAAAATATAAAACAAATATTATTTTACATAAAACGGATATTTTTATATCATGTTTTAAAGATAATGTCGGCCAAATGTCCACGATAGAGTTGATTGATCCGAGATCCAATTTTCATTAGTTCTCTCATTAGATGAGCAAAGTAGGGTAAAAAAAATACTACCCTGGCAACACTAACGAAATGTTTTTTTTGTTTCTCGACAATCTGACAGATGGAAAAATAATTCAACTTTTAAATAATGCATTTGTTACATACACACCCATTTGCTAATTACACATAAAATGTGATTGCATCCTGTTTCTTTAAGATCATAGCAGTATTTCTACACTTTAAAAGGACACAACACGGCATAGTTGAATTCAAATCAGGAGTTGCGTACTGAGCGACGTCTACAAATTTGACCCATTGTCAAAACGTAAAACTCATTTATGAGTAGTTTGGTCGTCTTCTGTTTGATGCTCGTATGCGGTTTCTGGACTATTCTCAATTCTATGTGTTCAACCTAGGCGGTACATATAATGAAATAAATCAGGGGTATCGAATATTGGTTTTATCTTTATATATATAATTCCTCTATACGTGTGATGTCACTGAACTTCTCCTAAAAGGCTTAATTGATTTGCATGCTGTTTTCAGAGAAATGTAGATCTTTGCGCTGCGCGTGTTGGTAAATATTAAAATTTTCAATCTTATGTATAAAAAAATAAGTTGGTAGCATAAATGTTTTATTAATCGGTCTACCAGGGTTGCATTCGAGAGAATGCATATTATACAAAAAAATGGAAGGATGTTGTTTTTTTGTGTACAAAAAAGTTTGTTTTTTAATTTTTATAAACAGCATTCATTTTTTGTGGATCTCAATCAGATTATTTCCTTAAATTCATTATAATTTTTACCAATCTATTTCTTTTTACTGGATTTTTGATAATAGTAAAATAATATTGAATAACTCCCTGGGAAGGAAATCCAGCCGGTCTGCAAGCATTTGGGGATACTTAAAACATTGTTGTGTTATTAGTGCTTACAAAAACCGTTTTTTTTTTAAATATGTTCTTCAATTTACTGAAACCGAATTTTATCTAAATGTTTTTTAGAAATAGATTGATTAAGTCATTTTCAATCCATTGATTAGTGCAACTTAAATTTAGACATTGAACATATTGACAGGATTATGTCTTGGCTATATTTAAACGCGTATATATACCTAGAGTCATATAAATATTATTGAGGCAATCATTACTTATTATCAATCACTGCCTTGATGATACTTGAATTTGATTTTATTTTATTTTACATAATAAACGCCCAGATATGTATTTATTTAAGAAATTTACATACAATGTCTAATTTAAACAAATTATAAAACGAAAAACAATTACAATACAGTAACAAATAATAGAAGCAATACAACAAAAAAAAAGCAAAGACAAGTTAACACATTAGACGGGCATTATGGAATTCAGGTTAATTCTACAAATATACAGTTAATTTATTCGGAATATTTTTTCAGTCTATTTTGTAAAAAAAATCAATTTACAATCAAAATAATTGAGATCTTGATTTTCATTTACAAATCTAATCATTCTGGGTAAAGGCGCATGGAAACTATTATAAACTATTTCATTATTTCTGAGTCTGCGTGAAGGAACATAAAGAGATATTTGTTGGAGAATAGTTGGAACATCAAATAAACTGTTAAGTTTTTTAAGCATGGAAATTGAATCTGCATTAAATCAATCGACCTTGTGAGAGACTAGATATAATTAGGAAAAGTTACATGTCAGTATAGTTATTTCTTGTGATTCCTAGTTTGTGTGCAATTTTTCTTATAAATTTATGCTGAACTGATTCGATGTGATTTATATGAGTAACATATGGGTGGGTCAGAATATTAATAAATAAGGTCCATCGATCCTGATTCTGAGATAATAAGAAATAAAGTTGAAAGACTTTTGTTAAATCCAGGGATGTTTTCGCTGCAAACACTTAATTTATTTTGATAGTACATGAATTAATTTAAATAAATAAACAAAAAATAATTTACACAGAGGCTTATTAATATCAAAAGTGCAAATAAAATAAAATAAAATGGACATGATTCACTATTATTATGAAAAAATTTCCAACGAAAATGAAGCACATTAAAAAAATTCAAATAGAGCAACATTAAAATACAACATTAATCTTAAATAACTTCATCGTTTTCAAAACCTTCCTCACTATGGTCATAGTCACTTTGTTCTGACTGTCGAGTGTGGCTTTGTGTGAGGAGATGTTTATAAAAACAGTGGTAAATAGGTGGGATATAAGGAAGTTTGCTTCATTGTAGCATATCTTTTTTTTTAAATATCAGTCACTATTAGACGACAGATATATAAGGGTCCTGAACGATTGTGCTCCACTGTACAGGTCTTGCTTGACCTTTTTTAGTCAGGTCAACTTCATAAAATGGCATATCATCATTTAAATTTTCTTTGAATTTATGATACTTTTGTAGAAATATTAACAGTTTCATGGATTGTATCATTAAAAATGAATATCAGTGTTGTTCAGTAAGAGTGCTTTCTTAACTATTCAAAGCCACCATATCATTGATTTGTCGAAATATGATTATGATTTTTTAAAAACCTTTATCTATAAAGTATTGCAAATGATCTAACCATCAATAAGTTTTTCTTTATCGGTAGATTATTTTTCTGGTAAGTATTTCGAATCACTGGACAAACTAAAGTGTTAATCTGAACTCATTTTTAGCAATCAACAGTCAAAATAATATTACCTCAGATGGACATGAGCTGTCAAAATGGACATTATTCACTAATATTCTGAAAGCTTTCAAATGTTGATCTTCAATCAATAGTAGTATTGTCGTCGATGGAGAAAATTAAAAAGCTACTATTCTGTTACTAACACACAACATAGAAATCGGTTTTATCTACCCATAGAAGCATTAAACTCCAACTTTTAAAAATTTGGATTGATCCATTAATATTCTGACCCACCCATATAAACGATACCATATTACGGAGGCGTATTCAAGAATGGGACGAACTAATTTAGTTTTTAAAGTTAATATAAATCTCATTTTTGAAATTTTGTATTCAATTGAGTAGTACACAAAAATTAATACATTTATTTATAAAAAAAAAAAAAATTAAATACTTAGTCATACTTTAGTTTAATTCGCACGTGGAAGTATCACGTGAGATACATATGATTTTTTTTATTAACATTTTCTTTATAGCATTTTTTTTTATACTATCCATATTTTTATTGTATTTATTCGTTTACCAGATTTTTATTATATTTTAAAATGTCACATAAAACACCGACAATGAGATTTGGGTGTGTTATCTGAAAATTATTTCAAACAATAACGCAAAAGGCAGTTCTGGGAAAACTTTAGTAAACGAAGGAGAAAATTGTTTCCTCGTTAAATTTTTAATTCCATTTGGGAAGACTACGCTTGTTTCGGGGGTGAATTTTTAAACATACTGGTTAAAGGTAATCAAACTTCGAGGGAATTTTACCACCAATTAATATTGAAAATACTTAATGATCGTTTGATCTTCAGAATTAACCATGTGTTACTTGAATCTATTGTGTTTTAATTAAACAAGAATTCGACATGAAGTTTACGTGTAAGTAATTTTCGTAAAATTTGTTCATAAACCTGCTCTGTTTTTGTGACAGGGAAGCTAGATAATTTCACGGGAAACTTTAATTTATGTTGAAAAAAAAGCTTTGTTTAACTTTTATATCACGTATATTTACTGCTTATTACGATGCGAAAACGTTGCTTCTAAAAATAACAGTATTTAAATTTTATTTTTATAAGTTTTGTTTCGTCTTTATAAGTATAATTGACAACTTAACATACACGAATAATCTTTAAAAAGAAAACAATATTAAAATAAACTTAATATCGTTAAAAGTAACGCGTGGCTGCTTTTTCTTCAGTGTAAGAGAGAGATACTTTGATAAAATATATTCATTGTTATTCTAAAAAAAAAGAAAAAATAATTCGATAGAATCTCACCGATACCAATAAATGTTTTAGCTATTTTCTTATTCTTCTTGTTCCTCTCCACGATGGAGGTTGGATATAATCGTAGCAATTCTCACTTTGTTGGCAGCTGCCCTGAACAAGAACTGAGTACTGCAATTAAACCAGTCACGCAAGTTCTTTAGCCAAGAGATGCGCCTTCTACCTGCACTGCATCTTCTTTCAACCTTTTCCTGTAGAATGACTTGTAAAATGTTATATTTTTTGCCTCTCATCACATGCCCAAAGTACTCAAATTTTCTTTTCTTTATCGTCTTCAGTACCTTTTTATCTTTTGCCATCCGTCGAAGAAAGTCAACGTTTCGGACCCTGTCCACCCAACAGATTTTTAATATCGTCCTGTAGCACCAAATTTCAAAGGCTTCGATCTTTTTTGATGTGCTTTGGGTGAGTGTCCACGTTTCGACGCCGTAATTAAGTACTGATAAAATGTAACATTGTACAATGCTCATTCGAAGGTCTAAGTTAAAGTCTCTACTACAAAGAAGGTCACGCATCCTAAAAAAGCAGTCTCGCGCCATCTCTATTCTGACTTTGATCTGTTGTGAGTAATTCCATTTATCATTCAGCCAGCATCCTAAATATTTATATTGATGGACTTGCTCAATAACCTGTGCTCCAAGTTTTAAAATCATTGAGAAAGTTTGCGGCTTTTTTCGAATAACCATACATTTTGTCTTGGAAATATTCATTTCTAGCCCTTTATTCAAATAAACCGTGTGAACTTTGTCCTACAATATCTGCAAACTTTCTATGCTGTCTGCTAGGACAGTATCATCCGCGTATCGAATATTGCTTAAAATTTCTTTATTTATGCTGATGCTGTCTGTTAGTTCATTTAGCGCATCTCTAAAAATGGCTTCCGAGTACAAATTAAAAAGGAAAGGAGACAGAATGCATCCTTGCCGGACTCCTCGACATATGTCTATATCCGATGTTAATTCATTTTCCACTTTCACTGCAGCTTTTTTATGCCCGTAGAGATTACTAATGACTTTTTTTTTTTTAATTTCTAGAAGTTCTTGGTGCCGCACTTTATCAAATGCTCTAACATAGACTATGAAATATGCGTACACATCCACGTTCATGTCGCGGCATTTTTCAACAAGAAATTAAATACAACATAAAGCTTCTCTTATACCATATCTATTCCTAAAACCAAATTGTGCTTCGCCAAAATTTTCTTCGCACTTTTTATATATTTTTCTATGAATGTTTTTCAATTTTTTTTTAGAATATGGCTTATAAGGCATTGTTTTATATTCACCACAACTTTTTGCATTCACTTTTTCCGTAAGGTAATACATGTCGACTAAGCCATTTTTTCGGTATTACCCCGATAGCATATGCTTGATTAAATAAAGTAACAAATATATCGATTTCATTGTTATTTACAAGCTTAATTTACTCTGCAAATAATTTATTAGCTCTAGGTGATTTGTCATTTTTCATTTGGTTAATCACATTTATCACTTCCGATTTTAATAACAAATTTTGGCTCTTTTAATTCCGAAAAAACAATAAATCGAAGAATTGAAGAAATATGGATGTGCGAACAGCTTATAAAATACATAAAATAATAATTTAATCTAACTATTTATTACGTCATAAGCCCTATATCCTTACTAAAATGGCTCAAAATAAACAGCGGAGAGTTTATCACTCCCTTTTGCCTCTGTTTACTGTACTTCATAGTCCTAACGCTCCTATATACCTCATGTTATCAGATCATGGTTAACCTCTTCATTCTAACTCTCAAAGCACCCTCTTAATACGAGTACATTACCTTTTTCTTCTCTAACTCATATAATGTCCATGCGGTTCAACTGTGGAATCATCTCCCATCCACTATTACAGTATCTCTGTTTAAATCACGTCTGAAGAAACATCTGTCTTCTCTCCCTTGATCTATCCTCCTTTCCCCTTTCCCCTTTATTCCTTTTACCTATTGAGTAATAATATTGATTTAATATTATTTATTTACAAATACATTCATTTCTGTTTTCGTGTATCTTCAGCTTTATATTTTAATTTCTATTAAATATGTTTTGTTACTTGAATGCCAAAAATCTTTTTTTTTTTATTGGTTGGATGGAAGAAATTGCCATTTGGCAATTAATCCGCAAATATGCCATTTACATTATATACAAAAAATTAAATAAATAAAAAAATATCACTTTTCAAAACCCTCTCCATTCCTGTTGAAATATTAATCCACCTTAAAAACCCCTCAAGTAAATACTTGTCCATAACGCAACGCTATAAATGTTGGTACTCAAAATATTTTTTAAATTTTTCACATAATCCTTATATTAATCAATATTTTCTTATAGGGGTTGAGATATTTTCTGTCCGTGTGGATGTAGAATACAGTTTTGTGTGTGAAATAGAGCTAGAACCCTCGACAAGTACTTTCGGCTCCACTCGATGGAGAAGGTAAAAATTGGTTGTTAATTTGCCTTGAAGCCGGTAGACATAGAAAAGTCGATAAGAGGTTAAATGTATATATTTATTTATTTTATTTTATTCATTCAAAATTACACTCGTTTACTTATTCATAGACTTGTTAAGGCTTTTAAGGCTGTGCTCGTGTTAAGCTTTTATAATTTAAAAGAATAAACAATACGTAGTAAAATAAATTAAACTATAATAACATGTGATGCAATAGAATAACAATCCAGAAAAATAAAGAACAAACAATTAATTATAACATTCCAAAGAAAATAATATAAACAAATAATCCGATATAAATAATTATCTAAATATAAATTTAATTACATCCAAATAATTTATATCATTTTAATTTTTAACGCATTTATGTACCAGCAGCATTTTTTTTTTCAAATATTGCATTTTAATATTTTGCTACTAACATAATTTTATCGGCCATTTTTTTATTTTCTTGTGTAAATAAGATTATGTATACTATCTATGTCTTTCTTTATTTTGATAAAAAAATAAAAATACAACTTTATGCATATTTTTTACGATGTTCATACATTACAAAGTTTCAGAGGTGTTTGTTATATATTTACTAATTATTTTCAAAATGATACAAAGTCGAAAAATTTGTAAGATTTGCGACATTTTTTTTAGTTTCTTCGAAGCAATTCTTAGTCAACCTCGCCCCGTCGTTCGCCTTAGACTACGAGAGCTAATGGCTTCATTTTACACAATTATCTCATCTATTAGCGTAGCACGGAGACTAGATTTCTAATTCCAGCGAAGAGACTGCATTAAATAAATTATTATGGCGCACTTTTAAACCTCCTGTTATGGTCTTTCAAAACTTCATTTCTCCTCGAACGTTTCTAATGGGTTTCTAAATACCATTCAAGAAAAAAACTCGATCATTATATATTTAAATATAAAATATTAAGATTCCATATCATTAAGCGAATGTACTGTTTTTTTTGAATTTATGTATCGGTGAAAAATAACATGTAAAAATATTTTTTTTATTACAAAATAATGTGTTTATGGACTTTATATTTCAAATTAACGAAGCTAAAATTCTGTCTTAAAAAAATCTCGCTTATTAATTAATGTAAGCTAACGACAGTCAATATCACCCGAATTCGGAGTTTGTTGCCAAAGCCATTTTTTCGTTGTCCATTCGCTCTACATAGCCATCAGAGCTCCCCGTTCTTATTTTTGCCGACAATGCTAATCTTGCATTTTGCACGGATCTCGACATATTTAAATGTATTGTAGATGTACTTTTAACTACATAATTAATTGATATATCGCATTTTGATTGCGTTATGTCTATTTTTATCCTAGTTTGTTTAAAATTCATACTTTATTACAAAGAAACGGTACCGGAAACTGCTTATTTTCCTTTCTGTGACAAATATTAATATCCAAAATTGTTTATTTTACTACTAATTACTTAATTAATGACACTCGTGATCATTTGAACATATTTCTCTGTGTTGCAATTGACAATAAATCGACCGAATCGATAATAGGTGTAGGTACTTATAGTTTTTAATGTACTTGACTTTTTCTCCAAATCATATTCTTTAAAATATTCCAATTTGATATTTTATTTATTTATTAATTTACACGCCCTACGGACTTTTACATATATAAGAAATTACATTCAAGTGCAGCAGTGAAACATAAGTATGTAAATTTAGTTAAAATTAAAGATAACATAAGAAAAAATAAACGATACAATAATAAGTAAAAATAAGGAAATGTACCAACATAGGGATATGGTTACATAGAAAAATATTTACACACCAACATACACATGCATACATACACACACACATATACATACATACATGTTTATATATATACATACACATACATGCACATACACATACATACACATAAGTTTATAAATTATTATTGAGATACATGAGAGAAAAAAATTGTAAATAAAGAACAATATTAAGAACTTTTTTACAAATTAATTTATAACCTTTTGAATACTTAACCTATATTTATATATAGACCTACGAAATATATCAACTTCACCATACTCGTTACTTAGCCGGTGTAGTCTGGGTATTGGTGAATTGTAATAATAATTATGACTGCTAAGAGATTAAAAAAATAACGTTAGCTACCGAGTATTTCGAACAGGTACTTTTAAGCTGATAACACTAGTTAATTTCGGGACGTCCAATACGCCGTTTGCTATTTTATATAAATTTAATAGATCATTTATAATTCTTCTTTTACAAAGAGTTGATATATTTAGTGTACATAATAAATTATCGCAATCAATATTTTCAGTGGGTATATTAAGTTTGTAATTGATGAATCTAAGGAATTTACGTTGTACTCTTTCTAACTTATTATTATATATTCAATATATTTAAGTTATTTATTGCAACCTAATTGTTTTTATCCTTTTTCATTTTTATATTTTAATACAATAAACGTAACATTAATATAAATTTACATTTTACACTCGCGTGGCGCGCTATAGCGTTGCGTACGTGTTTTTCCCTAATAGAGGTACGTAAATCCTCTCTAGCCATACAAGCTTTCGTATATAGAAAATATTATTTCTCGTCATAATAATATTATATATTACTTGACATTTCGCGTTTTCTCGTTACTGTGTCATCAAGTAGTCAGATTTTGTTATATTGATTTAATGAAACTAGTAAAACTATTACACAATTAAAAAACATAAGATGGCTCCGTTATTCTGATGAGGTTACAACTATTAACTACTTAACATTCGAAAAATTTAGAAAAAATCTTTAATAAGGGAATTAGGAGGAGATAAGTCCGCCACGTAGTGTTCAGCTCGTTTACCTTCCATTCTTGAGGTCCGGGGTTTGATTTCTGCAGCGTGGACGAAAAAAAAAGATTTTAAGGTTATTTAAATGACAAAATATCATTGTTCCTGGACTGGCATCTGGATCGTAAGACAGATCACCTGAATAATAAGGATCGAAATACGCTGCATTTCGTTTAAAATCTTATGAAAGTAAATTAAAAAAGTTATTTTTATCTTAAGGATAATTATCATTTTTTTTCCGGGTTAATTAATTAATTGATATGATGCTATTTTAATAAGTTTAAGTATTTTATTTTTATACTTATTGAAATAGCATTATATCAACTCATTAGTTAACTCGGAAAATTTTTTGATAATTATCCTTAAGATAAAATAACTTTGTTTAATTTACTTTCAAATGATTTTGAATTATCTATCTCTATCTCTGTTTTGTATAAATACATTGAACTTCTTAATAAAGATATCAGTCTCGAAGATGTCGCGAAAGCGATGAAACCGGTCACTGAATATTCCAAATTTGTGGATTAAAGTATCACTCTTCTTTCATTTATATAATAAATTACAATGAACTTCCATCAAGAATTTAAGAAAACTTAAATGTTAAAGTATGTTTATTTAAACATTTTGTAAAAAGCTCTCATTTTTTGGAGTAATTACTAACCTAGGTTGCTTAAAAATAAGCATATTTGACTTAACTACTTAAAACTCATCTTCGTATCCTCCTCCATAAATGCTACAAATAAACAAGTCGTGCATTCAAATCATCATGATATAATTTTAATGAATCGTGACCTGTCTACTTGTAGCATTCATGGAGGATTTTACAATATGATGATGCTTTTGAAATTACCCAGTTACCATACGATTTTATACTAAACTAGCGGACCCGACAGACTTTATCCTGTCCGAACCTCAGCTTGCCTGCTATTCCCTTGGAAAAAGACTTTTCAATGATAAGTTACTAGGTCCTTGTTTGTGATCAAATTCCAAAATTAAAAATTGTTAATATTCAATTATTTAATTGAGGAAGGTACCTAGGTACTTGTTTATGGTTAAATTCCAAAACATAAAATAAATATTTTTTCAAATTTTGCATTCATTTTGCAAACGTCAAACTCCGGTCTTCTCACCAACAGAGCGGTGTACTTGAGGTGAGAATACGATTTTTTTAAATGTATTGAATTGAATATTATTTAAGTATTGCAAAAAATCCAGTAAAAATAAATAAATTAATTGAAATTATAAGGAATTTAAGGAAAAAATTCTGATTGATATCCAAAAAAACAAATGCTGTTTGTAAACATTCAAAAACAAACTTTTTTAATACACAAAAAAACAACATCATAAACCATTTGTGCTCCTTACATCTTTTTTACAAATGAGATTGAAGATTTCAATATCTACGAACACACACAGCGCAAAAATCTATATTTCTCTGAAAACCACACGTAAATCAGTTAAGCCATTTAAAAGGAGTTCGGTGACATCACACGTACAGAGAAACTATATATATATATAAAGATAATCATACAGTCACAATTAGCATATTTTTAATAAACAAGTATGGGCAATTGCAACACTGGATACTTGCAACTCCGGGTGCCAGGCCTACAAACATTTAATAAAAATAGATAGAAAAACTAAATCCAGAATCTTTCCGCCCAGTTCCGATTGCCTTCGAAACAATCACTTCCTTTTTTTTTTTAAAAAAAAGAAATATTTGCGTTCTTATGATTTACCCAAATATTTAATTTTGAGGGCCATTTTCAATAAGTTGTAAATAACTCACTATTAGGAATGGTTATCAAGTTAAGGTAGAGTAGGATTCGAACCACGGATCTTTGGTCCGTGAGTCCGAGACACTAGCCACAGGACCACAACCCGATTCAAACTTATTACGTTTAATGTAAATTAATTTTAATTATCACAGTTAGGTTCAACCAATATTGTTCGGAATTTATAACATTGAATTTTATTTCGTTATAGTCAATTAAGTTTAATGTAAAACTCCAAATAAATATGTAAATTGAAATGTTCTATTAAGTTTATATTTAAAGCACTAACTTTGAGGTTATTTATTTTTAATTATTTTTTTGTGGTCCCGTGAAAGACGGAGAAGAGTGGCACATTTTAGGCAAAATGCCGAATTGTACAGCATATATATAAAACTTCTAGTATCTCAACACACATAAGACTGCTCAGGTTGAGATGGGGTGGACACGTACAAAGAATGCCTGATGCGCGAGTAACTAAGAGTCAGGCTGGACATCCAGGGGGTAAAATAAAAATTGGAAGACCCAGACTGAAGTGGGAGGATGACGAGAAAAGAGATGCAGCACGGCTTCTACAAGTTGACAATTGGAAAATAGCTGCTCAGGACTGGCGGAGTTAGGGGCAAAAGTTGAAGGAGGCCAAGGCCCAATTTTTGTTGTAGAGCTATCGAACAAGAAGAAAATATTTCTGATATTGAAAATTAAGCATAAGCATACGCAGTTTGTAAAAATTTTCGACACCATGACAGATTATGGCAATTTTATAGTTTATTGTTAAATAAAGTGAATTGTTTTTATACCAATGTTTGATTATGTCCAAATGCTTGCAGACTGGCTGGATTTCCTCCCTAGGGAGTTGTTCATATTTAAATTTATTTCAACAGAGAGGGAAAAATTTTAGAGAAGGGAATATGGAAGTCTAGACATTTACAGGGCTTATGACCTGTCATTGGCTGGTTTAAGTGGCCACTTTACACACTGTGTAACATTCACCTGTTTTCAGGCGTTGCCTAGTAGGTGATTTGTTTCAGGGCGTTGCCTAGTAGGTGATTTGGTTCAGCCGGATGAATCTCACCCACGTGATAAAGGTTTCAGCTCTTTTACTTCACAAAAGTCAACAGATGGAAGAGTTGAGGAAATGTGGATGTTCAAACTTGGGCAGAATGGTGAATGTTACACAGTGTGTAAAGTGGCTACTTAAACCAGCCAAAGACAGGTCAAAAGCCCTGTAAATGCCTAGACTTCCATATTCCCTTCTCTAAAATTTTTCCCTCTCTGTTGAAATAAATTTAAAAAGTTTTTTTTACCCTTTAAGGCACAAGCTTTTTCTGTATAAAAATATTATCTTTACAGGCTAGCAAAAACTCCTTACTTATTTTAAACTACTAGCTACAGACATAATATTATTATCACTGGAGGGAAATGAATTCGCTAGTAATATTACAATTTCTCGATTCGTTTGCCATCGATCTTCTCTAGCGTATGTAACATATACGTGAAGGTTAATTCCAATGATACGTCGACTCGCTGATTGATTCTCTCAACTGGAAATTGAGACGCGAATGTAATTAACACGCAACTCTGACATTCGCGGAACAAGAGACTTGGGGACTCGTTTGACTTCTGCAAACATTTCACTCATTCTATCTACGGCAGATTAATTTATATACTTGTGAGTACGACTTTTCACATTAACGATCATTGCTATTTGATACAAAAGAATCCAAATTAAATATTTCAAAAATTGTTTCATTTTTGATTAATTTGTGAGTAAACCATCCATAAACCGATGACACACACGCGCCAAACTATTTCACTAAAAATCTATAACGTTGATCAAAGAAAGCCGCATAGTATTTTCTTTTAACACAATACATTTTTACTGAGTAAGATCAATTTATTAAAAACATGATGTTTACTTTTACTCACGAAATCAGCGTGGAGTGAGACAAACTATCGCCTATTCAGTTGACTCGCACAGTTTGAATTACACAAAGTACTCGTTTTTTCCACAACTCCACGTGTTAACAACCAAACATGGATATAATGTAGATTTATTTCAGTTGTAGATACTTTTTTTTTCAAGCTGTAATTATTAACTAGGAGTAGGATTATCTCTGGTGCTATTTACCATTTTAAGAAATACGTTATTATTAATAACCGAATTTTCGTTTTTACAAAACAGACGCAATTTAAGCGAAAACTTCTTTTACTCGTATTTGCAAATAGCTGCGAAATTTACCAATTTGTTTTTTTTTTTACGAAAAAGATGAATCATCCTGAGAGATGACTGTCTTATAAAAAAGATGATGGGAGATATGAATCATTTAAAATGACCCCGTTTGCCATTCATGGAACAAATAAGAAAATTTGAAAGCAAATCTTAAACGATATGTTTTGGTAATATTGATGTTTTTTGTTGATATTTCTTGATAAAACTCAGTCTTGAAGATGCCTACTTAGGTGAAAGCGCTCATTGGTCAAAATAATAAAAAGTCAAACTAAACCAAGTAGTTTCATTGATAAGTTTATTTATAATTTTATCATAATCATTAGATAAGTTTTGGTATAAAAACGTCACATTTGCTTCTAAAGAAAAGTGAAATATTGATTTGAATCTAAACACAATACTAAAAACCCCACCTGAAAAAAGTTTTAATAAACTTTCTCTACACATAAGATTAAATACAGCAAATGAAGCCTACTTTCATATTTGTTAGTCATTTTGCCCAGTATGACCACCTTAAATCAAAATACGTTGAAAGCTTCTCAAAAATGCCTATCTTCAAAATGCTTCCTCGAAATAAGCTCATTGGTGGGTATACTTACTTTCTTAGCCTAACGTTTCAATAAAAAACAGGAATGAAGATTCCAGTTTTAAGGACGTATTGTGAATCACTAAACGCTACTTTTCAACATTTGCTCAAGCAGAGTTATAGAGCATTTGGTGTCCAACTAACAGCGTAGACAAAGAACGCTTCTTAAGTTAATACAGTGTCATCGTTACAGATAAAATAACGACTCTTAAAAGAGTCTCATTTTGAAATAACAACAATGTTAGCTTTTTAAATTAAATTAATTAATTCATAACAAAATTGTAAATTCAATATGGGATTGCCCTGAACTGTTATTTCTCATCAACTTCAGGATGCCTGGAAGAATGACTCGACAGGTGCCACCGTTTTGTAGTAACAATTCACGGACAGTGTATACTTCTAATGCCGTATTTAACAGACTTAATGAACTCGGCAATAGTTATTCTTACGTATCAGATATGTTTAGTGTAGGGTATTGTTCCTATAGAACAAACCATTTGAACTTTTTCAAAAGTGGTGAATAGTAATTATATTTATTTATTTATACATTTCATAATATGTTTTTGTTTACTTTGTCCAGCTTTATGAAACAGTACTTACGATTTTTTTGTTAAATTACTTTAAAATATTTTATTAGTAAATTTGTTTTTACACTAGTTCTTAAATTGTTTAAACTTTCTACTAAATATGTCGTATAATTTTTAGGTTAAGTTTTTCTAAATAAATCTTGTATAACTTTTAGGTTTTTTTTTTTTTAATCTCGGGTAAAAGGAAATTTATGTTTTTTTTTTAATATCAAGCCAATATCAAGCCAATTAGTATTATAAATTTTTGTAAAAGGCAGATTTGCCGTTTATGTTAATAAAATAAATAAAATAAAATAAAATAAAATGTTTTTTATCTGGAAGAATTCCGTACCTTTAATTATGATTTGTAAATTGCCTCTGCCACTCCAAAAGTGATTATTTTATCTTCGTTTTTTCTTTTTAAATTAAATGCTTAAGTTATGGATTTAAATGTTTTTGATTTTTTTTTTCACGGTATACAGTTTTTGTTTATTAGCACAATTCTTTTGAATTTTATTTTTACGTATATATTTTTATATTTTATACGGGCACATTTTTATGCTTTGGTAAATTCTGTGTCCAGGCAGATGAAAAATACAGTTCCGAGTGTGAAACAGAACCGGAACCCTGGACCAGTGTATTTTCTATAGCTGGTCTCAGGAAAAAAAATAGGAATAAAAACTAAGTAAAGATAAGTCCGAATCGTTGTATTAATAGTATTTGACGCATTTGCTGCCATTTTGAGGTCCTGAAATATTGATTGAAGGTTTTTTAAGCTGTAACAGCCCATTGCTTCTGGACTGGCACCTGAAGCGAAAGAATGATCACCTTAAATTTATGTACAAGATGATCAAACTACACTGTATTTGGTTTGACAATGCAGTGCCCTTTGCACCATTAGGTGTGTAAAAGGGGATGATGATGACTGTCAAAGGCGTGAGTGGTACGAATTTTTTTCTCAATATTGTATTTGTATTATGAGAAAAGTTCTTTAGCATCCTCTTTTTTATTCCGAGTTACACGCTGGCGCTATGAGACTTTTGGATCACGGGGTTTACGAACTTTTATCATTTAATTATTCCGAAAATAAACAGACTCTTAGTTGACTATGATTAATAATGAAACCTATAGCAATTGTAACGCTTAGTTTATTTTCAAACAAGTTTATTCAACAAACTTATAACAAGGAATTATTAGCAAAATATTAACAATCCGGAACTTTCGACAAAACACATTTTTGAAGAGGTCTTTTCATGTCAAAGTTTTCACAATAACATCAATCACAGAATGACAGATTGGTTTTACTTTGATAAGTTCACCATATAATAAAACCAATGAACTTGTCCAATGACTAATTTATTAGACAGTTTAGAACATATTGCTTAACCTAAATATTAAAAATTTGATTTCAATTAAAAAAAAATCCAATTTATAATAAGTACTTATTTTGTTATAATGATGTAATAACCTGTATTTATTTATAAGTTATTCATTTAAAAAATAATTGGTACACTTCCACATGTACTTGTCTTGGTTCATATGGAGGACAAAGCGGGAGAGCAATTAAATATAGACTGAAAGAACATTTAGCTTCACATAGATTAAATAACGACATATCAAACTTCTTCTTCTCTAGTCTCAATCCTGGGATTGGCTGGCAGCAATTACATTCATTCTTCTCCTCCATTCCTCCCTGTCTTGTGCGGCTCTTTTAAAGTCAACATATGATGAGCAGCGCACGTCCTCTAATAAGTCCCCCAGGTACTCTCGGCGTGGGCGTCCCCTAGAATTTGTCCCCTCGGTCATCCTCTCTAATATGACATGCAGGAGGCCTTTTTGGCGTATTACATGGCCGATCCATCTCGCTCGCCTTTCGGACAAGGTCCTGAGCAGGTGCCTTCCACCTTCGATTCTTTGGAGAACCTTCTCATTTGTAATGTGGTCTCTCCAGGAAATTCTTAGTAGTCTTCTATAGGACCACATCTCAAAAGCCTCTAGTCTCCGTTTATCTCTTTCGGATAGGCACCATGTCTCGCAGCCATACATCAAGATACTCCATACATAGGTCTTGATTAGGAGTATTCTTAGTTTTAGGTCTATATTATTTGATTCAATTATTTTTGACCTTTTATTAAATGCACGTCTAGCTTGATGTATACGGCTGTCGACCTCGCTCTTAGACCGACCATCCCACGTTATTTTGCTCCCGAGGTAGACAAACTCTTTGGTGTTCTTTAGTGGTATTCCCGACATCACTACTCTCATCTGGTGTTGCATTCGGCCTACAGTCAGTCAAACTATGCATCACATTTAAATGAATTTAAACATAATTTTGACAAATCAAAAAACATAACAATTTTACAAAAATTTGACATAAAGGTCAAAAGTTAGAATTTTAATAAATCAGCCGATAGAATTCAAAAACATTTTCTTATGAGCCCCCTTAGTTGGACCTTGTATTATAAAACAATAAATATTTTTCATATAATAGAATATTCTCTTAAAGTACACCGCCAACACATGTTTCAATAATTTGTCTCACTCTGTTCCATTGAAATATTGCTTATTGAATCTTTTTCAACTTATTTTTAAATGTACCAACACTTAAGATAATATTTAGTTTTATAAAAGTTATCCTTACACTGTATAATATTTACCAGTCTGAAGATGCCCATTAGGGGGTGAAAGCGCTAATTGGTAAAAATAAATAAGTGGAAGTTTACCAAGTATTTTTTAAATTAATAACTTATACGTAAATATAAGTTATTACATCATTAAAGTGTGATTCCATTAAGAATTGTCAATAAATAATTTAAATATTTACATTATTAAAAGAAGAAACTTTTTGATGCTTGTGTTCTCCCTGTGCTGACATATGGCTGTGAAATTTTTGTGTTCATGAAAAAAAATTTACACAATTTATCAGTGACACAGAGAGCCATGGAAAGGAGAATGCTGGGTATTTCGTTGAGATACAGAAAAACCAATACACGGATTAGAGCGAGAACAAAGATAACCGATGTGGTCCATAGGGCTGCCAACCAGAAATGGAGCTAGGCTGGTCATATAGCCAGAATCACAGACTCTAGATGGACCAAAAAAGTCCTGGAATGGCGACCCAGAACGGGTAGAAGAAGTGTCGGCAGGCCTCAGACAAGGTGGTCTGATGACATAAAACGAGTAGCAGGAAGTGGTTGGATGCGGTTGGCTCAGGATAGGGAAATATGGAGACTAAAGGGGGAGGCCTATGTTCAACATTGGACAAGAGACGGCTGATGATGATGATGATGAATTTAAATGAAATATTATGTCATACTAAATAATGAAAAATATAGACTATTTTTTTCATTCAGGTCCCGACTTGCTGAAAACGTAATGAGTGTTAAGTCTGGACTTACAAATGTGTTAAAAAGTAAAATAATGGACATGCGTAAATACGTAAAATAATTCGAAGCACCTGTTATATTATAAAATTATTTTCAAAAACTGTTGTATCAAAATAAAATCAGGTAAAAATGCTTTTATATGCATAGAATCAAGAATAGTCTAGAAACCGAAGGCAATTAAACTACTCATAAATGAGTACTTTTACGTTTTGACCCATTTGTAGACGTCGCTCAGTACGCAAATTCTGATTTGAATTCAACTATGCCGTGTTGTGTCCTTTTAAAGTGTAGAAATACTAATAGAATCTTCAAGAAACAAGATGGGATAACATTTCACGTGTAATTAGCAAATGAATGCGTAAGTAGCAAATACATTACTTAAAAATGTTTTTTTTTTTCATCTGTCAGATTTTCGAAGAAAACAAAATGAACATTTCGTTAGTGTTGCCAGGGTAGTGATTTTTTTTACCCTACTTTGCTCATCTAATGAGAGAACTAATGAAAATTGAACTTCGGATTAAATAACTCTGTGGTGGACATTTGACTGGCATTATCTTTAAAACATAAAATATTATTTAACATAATATAAAAATATCCGTTTAATGTAAAATTAAATTTGTTTTATACTTTAAGCGGCATCGCGAATGCGCGCGGCAAAAGTGAGGCATAGTAAGGAAGTTTTTGCACACAGTCCGATGTATTCAAATATGATTCTACGCTCCTTCTGGACTATTCTTAATTCTATGTTTTTATGTGTATTAAATTAATGAAAACCATTTGGTTTCCGGGCGGAAGAAGAAAACAGTTATGAACGATTCGTGACACCTGGGCTGGTATTCTGAACGGAATTGCGCGCAAAGAGATCGCTCTGTTAGCCTATATTTAGTACACAAATACTCGTTAAAAACGCAACACGCGCTTTTGCGTTCAGATTACTACCCCTGTAGTTCAATCACAAATAACTATCGACGTGCTAATAAGCGACGTGATAAAAATTTCTCACCATGGTTGTTTATCGTATTTGCGATCACAATTCAATTCAATTCAACTTTCGTGAACACCTAATATTAAATATCAAAATATTTGCGTTCCGCGACGTATAATTCTGCTACGCAATCACATATTTGAATTTCACCGGTGTAAATATGGAAAATATTCCAAAACTGCTATTTTTAATTTATCATTTATCATGCTGTTTTTTGCATTTAGTCGGCGGTTGAGAAGCCTAATATTCAGAAAACCAGTCGCCATAGTAATTGTTATTTAATTTTCACTTTTTTGGATTAGATACTCTTTACTATTTTGCAAATGCAATATATTGTATTTTTTTTTAGTAGGCGCCGATTTTTCGCCAATGAACTTTATTTATTTACGAGGAAAACAAACCGACACGAATGTAGACTTGGAAATTACACACGCGCTGACTTATGACTGTGATATTTTAGGCATAGCCATTATTGTTCATTGTGATCGCTCAAATGCTTAGCATGTTTTTAAACACGTCGATAGTTATTTGTGATTGAGCTACTGGACGAGTGACATTGATTTAGAAAAAAAAACTTAATGAATATTTTTTGAAAGGAATAACCCACTAAGCCTGTATTTTAAAGTCTCGCCAGCAGGTGGGAAAGAGGATATCGAAGAAGATTATGAAAATACACCACAATACACAGACCAAATCTGAAAATAATATTTCTTGGGTTTTTTCCTTGCGGCTGGCGGGAATCGAATCCGCGGCGCCAGTTTCACAGTTGACCGTCTAACCAACCGCGCCATGGCGCCCGTATACCAAATATAAGTAGAAGTAAAATAAAAATTTTGAGAGACGAGATATTGTCATGTCGATATGTTACATCTGTCGAAAAGTGAGCAAATTATTACTTGTTGTCCAGATGTTTTTTAAAATATTTGTTCATGTAATAGTTTTTTATTTTGCTATAATGTGCGTTTTTTATTTTGCTATAATGTGCAAATAATTGTTTATAATGTGCAAGCTTCCATTTTCAATTATGTCAGCGGCTTCCAATATTTATGCTACTACGCCTCCCCGAAAAAAAAACTTTTCCGCGCCACTCTTTCTTTTGTTTTTTTAATCTTCTTTTTTGCCATATCAGGTCTCCTTGACGTTGGCGATCACTCTAGAATAGACATTCCAGTCCTGAGCCAACTGGAACAGCGCCTTGACCCCGTGCACTCCTATCCAGTCGCGGATGTTTCTCAGCCAGGACATCTGTCGCCTTCCAACTCCACGCTTTTCCTCGATCTTTCCCACCATAATTAGCTGTAGAAGCGCATATTTGCTTCCACATTTGATATGGCCCAGATATGCGAGTTTTCTCTGTTTTATTGAAGACATAAGTTCTTTACCGGCATTGACTTGTCTCAGCACCTCCACGTTGGTCACTAAATCTGTCCACGGAATTTTTAGCATTCTCCGGTGAAGCCATATTTCAAAAGCCTCTAATCGGTTCATGGAGTTAACCTTGAGAGTACGAGAGACCACACAAAGCACTTGACCGTCCTCTGTCTCAGTTTTAAATTAAGACTATCATCACTGCAGAAGAATTTTTTTTAATAGTTTTAATAATATAGACACGTTTAAAATAATAAAAAAATTATTACAACAAAAAAACTGCAAATTAAATTCCACAGAATAATAACAAGGTTAAGCTATAACACATATGTTCATGTATATTTATTTTAGAGGATGGTACATCATCTAAAAATTGAATGCCAGGGTTGTTGTTGTTTATAGGCACAAAGTTTATCAAATCTCGGAAGCATTGTGAAGAGTGCCACTTGTATCTCCTTTTCAACCACGAACCTTGCTCAAAATTTTAGTTTTCATTGCCAGTGCAAAATAAGCTTTTTCGCATAAATAAGACGTTACAAACGGGAGTAGTACCAGCATTTCTTTGCAATACAATTGTCAATGCAATCGAATTAATGTTTTATTTTGAAACATCTGTTTTAGTAAGCTATCGCATAATAATTCTATGAATTAAAAAAAATAAATTAGCGCCAACCCTGGCAATAGTCCGCGCCTCCCAGGGTAAAACCGCGGCATTCTGTTGTATCCCAACTCAACACAGGGATCTTGACCTCATAGAGTTAGGGATACGTTATTATTTTATTTGTAATAAATATGTATTTGCATGAATTAAAAAAATTAAAAAATTAAAAAATAAAGCTGCCCTTGCTGTAGGAACACACCACCCGAGATGTCTTTGAATTCTTTAATTTAATTTTAAGCTCTAAGTATTTTTGGTATTAGTAAAAATAAGCCAGTGTTGATTCTATAGTTTCCTTTTTATTTATTATCAATTAAAAAAACAAAGTTATTTCTTCTCCGTGAAATAGATTCTAACGGTCGAAGTATGTATTACATTTTGAGAAGTCAAATAGATTTATAACGAGGTACAACAGATACTAAATTATATTTATTGAATATTAATACAACAATATAACTCATCTATTGTTAGATTACAGAATACCGGGAACGAATATGCATCACGTTTTGATATATTTAGTTTATCTCTGCATAACTTAAAAAATAAAGTGACCAACATATTTTTATCAAAAAGAGCAAATCATCTTCAGAAGATTGGGTTGGAATAGTTAAATTTTGATTGATTAATGTATTTTGTTATTGTATAATTTCTTTAAAATATATATATGTATTTCAAGTAATTAATAATGTGTACAGTACGAGTATATTAATATTTCATACTCGATTTTTTTAATTTTTTTTTATTTTTAAGCACTCTTTATACCACATATATGTAAATGGGAGAAATGCCGTATATAAATAAATTTAAATATAAATAAACAGTATTATTTATAAGACATTGTTAAACAATTTAACTGTAGTAATTATTTTATGGAGTTAAGGGTCCCATAATTTGTATAAGATTGATGTACATACCTGTTTGCATAATATGATAAGTAGCTTGTAACGTCAACTACTGATACGTTCCTACGTACATACATAGGTACTGTTTATACATTGTTATTTTACTAGGTGATATACGTACATCGACTATAAAACAGTTTTTTTTATTCTTCTCCCCCTAATTGTATTGTTTTCGTATTTTCGTTCTTCTACCCCAAAACACTATCTTTTTTTATTTTAAGAAAGAGTATCAGAAAGGTATTTTCGGTGTTAGCAAGTTTTTCTTTTTCCAAAAATAGTTATCATATTTGTAAACCGTCCATCCAAAGGCGGCGGATAAAACTAGGTACTTTTAATGATTTTTAGATGGTTCTAGCTCTTACAAAAGTCAATTTATCTACAAAAAAAACAATGATTTCATGCCAATTATGCATATCTATAGAGTTTAAAAGAATATTGCTCTAGTTCCACAAACCAGAGAGAAAACACGAGAGTACGTTTGTATAAAGAGAAGTCAGACCGCACGTCCTCTCAAGTACAGCACGCGTATGTATCTGGAGTCAGAAACTCAAGATACGTCACCATCATACTTCTACGTATTTAAAAAAAAGTTTTTTAGTTATTTGGTTTTGACCATTTTTGAAAAGTCTCTTAAAACTAAAAAATGCATTTTCAAAATGTAAGAAAATAATTGTACATTACCACTTACAGACTGTTCTATGTCTACCGGTTTTAAAATATACCCGTGTCTTCGTCAGGACAGTAATAACAATAACATGGAAATCCCACACACCTTCACTATAGTAGTAGTTGCACAAAAGTATACAATCAACGTGCTAATTGGACACGTACTGTTAGTAGCTCATACTAACGGACACTGATTTTTTTTAATGTTTGATCTTGTGGAGGAAATAGTTGTCAAAAGTGGGAAGGGAAGGACGGGAAGAGCATAAATTTAGAAGGTATAGTGTGACCATTACAAATGAACATCGCATTACTACTACTAACATCACGCCATTTCCCCGTAGGGGTAGGCAGAGAGAATGGACCGCCACACACGTCTATCCTGGCATATATTTCTAGCTTCTTCCACATTCATACATCTTGTCATACATGCCCTTCGGTTCTGTCTGCTTTTGACATGACTAGACTTAAGATTTTGGTTTATCTAATCAAGCCACGTCTTCCTTGGTCGTCCTCGCCTCTTGTATAATGGGCTATATTCAAAGATTACTTGATTACTGATTAAAAGGATATTATTTTTCAAAGAATACCTAATTTGAAATATTTTTGTTTTATTTACGTTTAATCCTTTATGAATTGCGTTTAAGATATAGATTTCTGTAATTTATTGAAGTGCTGGTGAAAATTAATCAGATGATTTGCAAATTTGGAGAAGTTATTATTGTGGAGGATATCAAGATTTCTTGATGTAATGAAGGAGGAAATCACTAGACTGTCAGAGTATTGTAATAATAATATACTATCACTTAACCCTGAAAAATAACATTCAACAGAAACACCATTACTATTGATTTCAATTACAAATTAAAAAATATTAATATTTAATATGTCGAAGTGGTACGAGACTTTTAATTTATTAACTTTCAATAGTCACATTAATAGTATCACTGAAAAGTCTTTTAGAACGCTAGGATTTAAATTACGCACAGGAAAACCATTTCAAAATACCAATACCCTTAAAAAATTATATTTTTCTTATACGTAGTTTACTTGAATTTTCTTCCCCTGTCTGGTCTCCTTTTTATAAAATCTAATGTATGGGAGCGAAGTATGGAATTTGAAAAATAATGATGAAAGTAGGTTGAATGCTGTCGAAATGCGATCCCCCAGGCGAATGTGTGGTAAAACGATGTATGATAGGTGCACAAATGTCGAGATCCGTGAATTGTGTAAGGCTGAGACATGCATTATTGACAGAATTAAGAAAGGGGTGCTGCGTTGGTTTGGACATGTAGAGCGAATGGACAGCGAAAGAACGACTAAAAGGATCTACAATGCAAATGTTGATGGATGCAGAAAACGAGGAAGACCGAGAAAGACATGGCACGATCAAGTCCATCAAATACTTGAAGATGGACATGTCAAAAGTAGGAATAATCGGCGTGCGTGCATAAGAAGATGTATGAATGTAGAGGAAGCGAGGTCTGTATGCCAAGATAGAGTGTTATGGCGTTCTATCCTCTCTGCCTACCCCTACGGGGAAACGGCGTGATGGTTTGCTGTTGTTGTTGTTGAAAAAATTCAAAAATTATTCACAAAAAACTTGAACCGTAGGCTTCATCTCAATTTCACAGATTACCGCCAAGCGTGCACTTTTCATAACATCCAAACTCTCGATAATAGACGTACCACGGCTAATATAGTGTAACTCACCAATATTATATCTGATAAAATAGACTCTCCTGATTCGGTTGCCTGCATTCATCTTAAGGTACCACAGAGGCAAACGCGTTATAATCATTTTGGTCAAATTTTCTGGTCAGGCGACTACGGAAGGAGGTCCCAACAGAATGCCCGTACGAGGTTTTCGCGAAACCTAAACTTATTAATACCGAGAACGCGTACGATGTTTGCTCGGAGACACTTTTCATATATAGCTCCAAGAGTGTTCAACGTCTTGGATGAACATATTGAGTTCTTCAAAACAACGTCTATATTTAAGATGAAGATCAATAATTGGATTTTATCGAGGGGTAGAGACCACTGTATGAGATTGCTTCGGGAATAAATACATAATTTCGCTGCTGTTTTCATTATTATCCATATACGTGTATGTGTATCTCATCACTGTCATACGTATTATTATATTACGTTTCTACATTCCATTTTTCGACATGTATAAATTTTTATTCTTTATATTTTTATATTATTATTTTGTATATTTTTATATTATTATTTTGTATATTGTTTTGATTATCTTGCATATTGTTTAGATTATTTTGCATATTGTTTTGATTACCTGTATATTGTTTTAATATGTAAATAAATATTTTTGATTTATGTATCGAAGAGTCCCGACTTAACACGGAATTTTCTAACAAGTCGGGACATAAAAAACATATAATTGTGTCTATGTAAATTTGCGTATTTTGTGCATTAAATAAATAAATCAATCAACTTTTCCATGTACCTAAATGTACAACAAATTTTACAAAAAACATTACAATTAACCGTATTATGGATACTTATAACAAAAAAATTTAACCATATGGATATATTAGCAAAAAATGATAAATTTATCAAAAAAGCCATAGGTACTGAATTATTATTGTCTGCTTCTTCCTATCCGTTCCTCTCTATCCCTACATAAGTAAAAGTTTCATAGTGAAAAAATATTTTAATCGGATTTTAAATTGGGTTGTGGTCCCGTGGCTAGTGTTGCGGACTCGCGGGCTGCAGGTCCGAGGTTCAAACCCAACTCTACCGCAACTTGATTTTTATTTTCTAATAGTGAGTTATTTACAACTCGTTGAAATAGCTACCAAAATGTAAATATTAGAGTAAATTATAAGAACGCTAATATTTTTTTTTTTTTTTTTTTAATAATAATAATTATGAATCCCCGTACAGCGGGCCAACTGTTTGTGACACCTGATTTTTATCATTCGAATTCTATCAACCTTTTATTTTATATCTTTATATTTATATATATATTATATATACAATGTAGGTGCACATAATATGTATGTTCAATTTGCACTAACGCACGCGCACTGTCATACCAACCTTGTTTATTGTATATAATAATCCCTAATTGATAAATTTAAGACAATGATCAATTAAAATTGCTAAAACGATAAAAAATCGCGGTGAGAAACTTTTATCGTGATTGAGGTAATGATTTTATTAAAAATGCAGTTTTACTTAAAAACTTCAGTAAAGAAAATCGATAAACATTATTATTGTGGATTTTTGCTCCAATTGCTTGAAACGAATGGTTACCCTAGACATAGGGGTAAATATATAGCCGCTTTACATAGATTGCCTGTTTTCTGTGAAGTATTGTTACGGTAGGCATGCCTTGAATCAAGATGGGGACTGAAGGATGATCGTAGGACGCGAGTGTCATTTGAATATATGAAACACACCCGGTCTTAACCCCAATAAAACAAGCCGACAATGTGAATTCAAAATGAATATATTTCACCTATTCATGATCCCCCTGCCCTTTGAACTCATCCTCTCTGGTTTGACTCTGGGTTCAGGAAGTGTAAAGGCCGATTATCCGCAATAATATCCTTTACTTCCTCAATTCCGGGTTTTATTCATTTGACCGGGGAACAATTATATAAAACGAATTTATAAAATAAACTGTTTTTAATTTAAGCAGCTGTACATAATTTGAAATACATAATTTCAAATATTCATTTTGTTTATTTATTATTTTACAGTATTTTGTTTTTTTTTTTTTTTTTACATTAAAAATAATATTTCCTCACTGGAGTGTCCCGTGCAGAGGAAAACGTTTTACGTAGTTTTGATACATGCCCTAAAAACAAAGTTACTTCGACGTTTATCGTTTAGGTCTAAAAAGTATGCGATGGTCTTCAGCGTCTATTTTTTTGTTTTTGAACAAGTACAATAATACTCAATTTGCTGGTCACATACTCGTATATCCACACTCCCCATTAGTTTGTTTTTATCACTTGTGGAGCCTGTATGTTTACATATGCCTTGGAAACGTTTTCCTTTCCAGTATTTATTGACAATATTGCGCACTGTTGCTCCTTATCTCAAATCATGAGGCTACATATTATTACAAGGAGTCAGATATAATTGATAAGATTAAGAACGGTTCTCTGGGATTGTTTGGTCATGTAGAACGAATGGATGACGATAAAATGATAAAACACATATATATCGCAAAAATGAACGGTAACATCGGACGAAAACGACCAAGGAAGACGTAGCATTATTAGATAAACCAAAATCTTAAGCTTGGTCATGTCAAAAGCAGGTGGAACCGAAAGGCATGTATAAAATAATGTATGCCAGGATAGACGTGTGTGGCGGTCCATCATATCTGTCTACTCCTGTGGGAAAATGACTTGATGGTAGTAGAAGTAGTAGTTCTGATAGTGATAGTGAATTATAATGTTAACGATTTTTGTTGTCATGTCATATTATTTTTAAAAATGAAGGTTCAATAAAAAATAAACTATGTGTAATAAAAAAATCCTGAATTAATTTTTATATAAGGAAACCTATTTACCATGCATATTTTCTAGTTTATTTTTTATACGGTACTGCGTGGAACGTATTCGCCGTGCAAAAAAGGTTGCATTCTACATACTCGTGTAATGGAAATTATCTGATAAAAATAAGTTTTATTTATCTTTTTAGTACAATTACTATAACACATTTCTTCAGTAATTTATAACTCTGTGCACAAAAGACGCAAATGTCGTATTGATGATGTAATAAACACCCCTTCTAAAGGGACGCCTCGAGTAATCTATCAACATGTCACGGGGTTATCACGTGATATCTTCCCTTACAGATCCCAACAGGGAAAACCTAAAAGGATTGAAACATCTTTTCCTGGAAAAAAAAATCCCTGAATCACCAAAAAACATTATTTTTGTCGTCATTTCCTTATCTGCACCAACTGGTACACAGGGCACTTCAATTTACAGTGTACACCAAATTGTAACACGCAGCATAATTATTATATCTTAATCATTTGCTGAATGAAGGTAAGATTACTAGTCTTATGCTTTAGGGGTTAGTTCAGGGATTATGAAACATTTCAGTGTTCAACTAAATTTTTCTTTAAACATATCTACATAAAATTATTACATTAATATGAAGTTACTAAGACTGTCTAAGCAAAGGTGTTCTAAGACAACCAAAGGGTAAAAAAAAGTTACTCAAAAACGCAATTGGTCATTTTATTTATTACGTACAGTTATGTTAGATTTATTACAGTTTCCATTACATTAATAATAATCACAGTTTATTACAAAAATATAATTTTTTATCTACTGCATGTTTTAGGTTATAGATTTTTCTGGATTATGTGTTGTTCATTATTTATCAGTTTACTATTTTAATGCTGTTCCTCTCCAAAAAAGAGACGAGCTTCTTGGCTTAGAGAGGGACTTACACTGAGTTAATATTAGGTATAAGCATTTCATGTAGTAAAAATATAATACATTGATATTCTTCATAAGTCCTTATAAATTATCAAGTTGTTTTTTGCAAAGTGTTCCGAACTAAAAATAATAATGAAGTTGTAAGTTTCTTGGTACTCTTTTACTGTAAGTTTACTGGTTATGTGTTTATTAATAAATTGATTGCATATATGTACATTAATAATAAATATGTAGTTATTACCATTGAATCTATATAACACAAGAGCTTTTAACTTGAATATGGAGTATCCTCTGGTTGGGTTAGTCTCCATGTTACATGAATCACTCAGCCTATTCAAAGATATACTTTTTTTGTGTCGAAAATTATTCACAGTGATGAATTATATTCATGAAAAATAATAAATAAATCATAAAATAAAAGTGTTTGCATAGTGAAAATAAAGAATAACTTTGAAATTAACAATTAAATAATACGAGAATTTAAATCATTATTACGTATCGTCCTGACCAGGAATCGAACCCCGGACCTTAAGCATGCTTGTAAATGCGCCAACAACTTAACCACGGGGAGGACTTATCTCCTCTCTATTTTTTCGATACTGCATTAATTCTTTATTTTGCAATGCATTCAATCTTACGTAATAACTAAATCCCAGGCAGCAGCTATAAATGGTATCTTATGAAATTTCAAATACAGAAGTTTAGGTGTTCTGCAAGGTTCCTATTTAGGTCCCATTTTATTTGTTCTCTCTATTAACGATATAAGTCAGTGCTTAAAACTTTGACAATTTCTAATTTTTGCTGATAATGCAAAGACTTAAGTCAATGTCAGCGAAATATCAAACTGTGTAAATATCTAAGAAGATTTTGATCGTCTTTTTGATTACTGTAATAAAATCAATTGTACATTTATTCTTCAAAATGTTATTCATTGACATTAACTAAAACTAAAACTTTCATCAAACTTAATTACATGATCGAACATAATTCCATATCACGGTGGAACGAGATAAGAGTCGTAGGAAGTATTCTTTATAGTAGATTACCGTTTAGGTCACATATAAATTCTTTCGTTGAAAAAGCTTACCAAATGCTGGGCTTCGTTTTAAGAATTTCCAAACCCTTTTAAAACTTAATACATTGAATACTCCATATTACACTTTTACACGCAGTAACTTGGAGTTTGCATCAGTTGTGTGGAGCCTTCAATACAATACATACATTAAAAGAATTGAAAATTTCCAAAATTTTTTTTTCAAATACCTAAATTATAAAAAGTATAAAACGCTTTGCACCTTCAGCCAATTTACTAAACAAAATGGATTTTTTACCATTCAAAATAGACGCACTTTATCTGAATTACGCTATTTATATAAATTGTCAAAAAATAATTAAACCCCTTAAACCTAGTTTCTTCAATTATTTTTCATGTCCCCTTTCGCGTTATAAGATATATATTTATTTTATCTGCCAGTATGTAGCACTGACTATGCACAACTCTTTCCTCTCTCGTTCTAGTTTGATTTTTTTTTTTTTATCAATTTTAATATTAAACATGCCCATTCATTTATCAAAAAATAAATAAAGACTCATTCTATCTGGCTGCGATTCATTTCTACTCGCTTTTTAATGATGTACACGCTTACACACACCTTAACACTTACTCTCATACAAATACGCATAAACACACCCTCTTACATTTATATTACATATACGCAAGCGCGCACACATTTAATAATTTAATATTTTATAACCGATCGGTTTCAAAGCTACACAAGCTTCTTTATCAATGTACAATTTAGTTGTACCTAATTTATTGTTTTATCTTCGAATTCGGTTGGCAATAAAATACATTCTCGACATCTACATCTTGCAACATGGAACATTTATGCAACATCTTTTAAATCACTACTATGCAATATATTTTTAAATAAAATCCCCACTAAGTTCTTAATGGCAATCATTATTCAACTAAATCATTACATATTTTATCATACTCACGCAACTCCCGATTTAAATTCAACTATGCCGTGCTGTGCCATTTTAAAGTGTAAAAAAGCTGCGGGGATCAACAAAAAACAGGATAGGATCATATTTCATTTACACATTTTTTGCACTACAACAGGCCAGGAGGCCCAATTACAGTAGTGAATTACATCACAGAACACCTAGGCTTGAGAAAAATCACATTTAATTTTTTGTGTTCTCTCCGGGAATCGAACCCAGAACCTTCCGTTTGTGAGCCAAGCATCTTGACCACTACACCACGGAGGGTGCCGTATTCATTTGTATGTAACAAATGCATGTGTAAGTAGTTAATGCATTACTAAAAAAAATTAGGTTTCTACATGCCAGATTGACATTTTGTTAGTTTTACCAGGATAGTAAATTTTATGACGCTTTTTTTTATTCATAAGAACATTGGTTTTAATTGATTTAGTGGAGTTTTAGCGTCCCTGCTGATGAAAGAAGTAAAATGGAGGGGATAAAAACAATTCAAAGAATACGGCAAGATGAATTTTGGAAACCAACAAAGCGAAGCATAATTTGCTCATAATTTGCATAATAAGCATTTTGAGGAGAATCATTTTTATGACACAAAAGGTCATTAATCTAAATGTAAAACTCTTATGATTAGTTCTGTTTCTAAAAGACAATATTTTAAAAAGCTTTCTCAACAAAAGGAAAACTAAAACTATCGGGTACTGTATTGATTTAAAAGGGTATTATTTATAGGAATTAGGAAATTGGTAAAAAAAAATACTGAATTCTTCCTTCAAAAAAAGTCGATGATGTCTTTCTTTCAAAAATAATTAAAATGGCTTTCTTTTGGACAGGGCATAAACATTAGATTTCTTTCTCTTTTATACAATATTCTTTGAAACCAGCACCTCGGTATCTATCTAAGAATTTAATTAAATTTTCCAATCATGGACTAGCACTTTGCTCATCTAATGAGAGAACTTACAAAAATTAGACCTCTCGTATTAAACAACGCCGTGCTAGACATTTGACCGACATTATCTTTAAAACATCAAATATTATTAACATGACATAAAAATATCCGTTTTATGTAGAATAAAGCTTGATTTATTTTTTAAAGTCAAAGATTATTAATTCAATTACTCTTATCTAATGACCCTTTTCCTATCTACTTTGTTGTGTCAGTCAATTTTTTCACGTGTACAAAAAGATTTTAGAGATTAGAGATTACCTTTTTTTAAAATATAATTATCTTACATTTGTGTTATAGTTATATTTTTTGCGATCTGGCAACATTACGTGGTGAATTTGAGCATGCACGCGGCTAAAGTAGGGCAAAGTGGTGGGATTTTTGGACGCATTCCGATGTTTTCTATGAATGAATATTATTCTCCATATTTGTCATTTTCAAATGTCAGTTGTGCTGTTATTGTGTTACCCTCATAAAATATATAAAATTAAAAAAAACTAAAATTAAATAAAGAAAGTTCTAAAAAACAAAGCGGTTTTATTTTTGTTTTTATTATCATAAATATGTAGATTTGTTTTCTTTATTTTAAGGTAAATTTTTATAACCGACGATTTTTATGCTATTTTTTTTTCATTTTCTTACAATTTTTTAATTTTAAAAGCCTTTTAGCTTTTTTTCATTGATTATTTTTAAACAAGTTTTTGTGGCTTGTTTACAATACACTGCATGCTGTGAACATTTATTATAAAGAGTTACGTAGAATAGTATATATTAAACTATCCTGTATGTAATCTAAGCACGTATGTCTAATTGTTTGTCACTGTCCTTTGATAAAATAAATAAACACAATTTGATATAAATAGCCTACTTTACCGAAATTAAAGTAGTGTTCTTTAAAAAGAATTAGGGTCAGTAAAACTGATAAAAGTTTTATATTGTATACTCTTTCTAAGGAAAATCGCGAATAGGGCGCTTACGTTGTTTTTCGTGACATCGAGTAATAAAAATTTATACCATAATAAATTCTAAAACTGAAAATAAATTTTAATTATAATTAATAGGTAGTACCTTAGTTTACCTCCCCGAGTCTTTTTTAGTGTTGAAGCTTTACTTCAGCATTAAAATGAAAAATACCCTTTGAAAATTCTTCTTTTTCCTCAACTATTTTTATTTATAAAAATATATTTTTCGTGAATTCGCAAATGCGATGAAACCCGTCATCGGTTATTTCAGATTTATGGATTATAGTGTCACCATTCTTTTATTTATATAATAAATAATCATTTTTCTCTAACAAACTTGAATTTTTCATTTCTTCAGTAAAAAAATATTTGCGATTTCCCGTCTCATAGTTTAATGGTCACCGCATTTGCCAATGCATATGCAAAAAGTGTCGGGTTTGATTCCAAAAAGGGAATAATACGTTAAACCTCTACTTTAGAGGCTTGTCAGCTGGTAGGTAAGAGGAAATAAAAAATACACCACATCATCCTAAACAATTGAATTTGAAGTTTTCGAGAAAGGAACTGGAGAAGTTAAAAATTAAAAATTACCAAATGTGTTGTGTTGTCTAATTTGATTTCCGTTTTATAATAGTCAGTTATTTACAACTCGTTGAAAATGGCAACAAAAAATTTTAACATTTGGGTAAATTATAAGAACGCTATTTTTTTTTTATTAAAATAAAATGTATGTATAAATCTATATAATATAAATAAATGTAGATAAAATCTCGTCGAGTGAAGTGTGGCAAACTTTATTTCAGTAATACACACTTATTGATTCCACTGACATTTTAAAAGTAAAATTGTTTCTAAATATTCTCTATTAAGAAGGATGGCAGCCTGAAATAATAATTGATGGAAGAAAAAACAGGCCCATGTGTTTTCTCTTCCTTTCCGCAAAAATGTGAATGATACCGTAGACATTTTCTCTTTAAAATTAATGAATGGTAAGTCAGCCAGAATCATAAAACAGCTTTTTCATGTTTTCATGGCTCGGTGAAGACAACTTTGTATTACGAGTATCTACGTTTTTTTCTATGGTCTAACGCGTTGGCTGTTTCACGGGAAAACTTTCAAAAACAAATTAAAATCGAATTCAATTGAGTCCGCTTTGCAGAAGTGAAAAATTTTATATTAGGTTTGGTTCTCGCCATTCTGATTTTCCTTCGTTATTTTTTAGCTCTGATGTTAACTATAAAACAAATTAATGTATTGACTGTTTAAAGGTATAAGAAAAAGTTATTTGAATTTCATTTAGTTGATAATTTAAAAAAATCTCTTTAAATTTATTTCAACAGAGAGGGAATAAGTTTTCGAGTAGAAAATTGGAAGTCTAGGCATTTACAGGGCTTATGACCTGTCATTGGCTGGTTTAAGTGGCCACTTTACACACTGTGTAACATTCAAAGTCAACAGATGGAAGAGTTGAGGAAATGTGGATGTTCAAACATGGGCAGAATGGTGAATGTTACACAGTGTGTAAAGTGGCCACTTAAACCAGCCAATGACAGGTCATAAGCCCTGTAAATGCCTAGACTTCCAAATTTCTACTCGAAAACTTATTCCCTCTCTGTTGAAATAAATTTAAATATGAACAACTCCCTAGGGAGGAAATCCAGCCAGTCTGCAAGCATTTGGACATAATCAAACATTGTTAAAAAAATCTCGTTTATTTACTTTCATTTTACTTTGGTAATTAAATCCGATTATATATATAATTCATTAAATATTTGTTTTTCTCAAAAAGGTACTTACTCTAAAACTGGTTAATTTTTAAAATGTACACAGGTAATTAAAAATGTTTTTTTAATGCTTAGAACAGTTACAACCCGAAAGTGTTTTAAAAAAAAAAAATATTCATGTAAATAGAAAACTGTAATAATTTATGTAATCCACGTAAGTTTATAAGTGTAACGTTTTCGTCAAAATGGGATACTTTATCTTACCTTTTTTTGTTCAACTCTTATTATCCATTTTGACAAAAGCGTAATATTTATTTGACGTTTTTCTCACTGGCTTTTTACACCGTAAAAAGTTCAACGGTCAACACTAATAAAAATTTGAAAGTGTTTTATTCTAAGTAAGTTTCAAATGTTACACACTTATCTTTAAAAAAACATTTAATTGCATATCAAACCTTGATTTAATACTGTACATTTATTACAAAAAACTATTTAACTGGACAAATTACAATAATAAAAAAAACTGAATCCCATAGGATGACACAAATATGTACATATTACATTCGATTGTTATGATTCTTATCAATTTTCACCATGAGCATAAAAACTACAGTTCTACAATGGGCGTAAATTTGAAAATAACGGCACCCAGTATTAAACATTGGAGGTAGGTAGTATTTTTAATGTGTTACAAAGCCACGTGTGCCTCTTCCATGACGTTCAAGGGATCTGTTGATGTCAATAGTGCTAACCGTATTCTTTGTGGTGAATTTAGAGTAGATGACGGCGTCCCTAATGACTTTTCTTAGAAATTTCTTTAGTTCTATCTGAAATTCTTTGTATAATGGGATCATCATTCGCCTTATCCCGGATCTTCGAGCCACACGACAAATATCTAATCGTTTTATTCTTTCAACACTGTTTCTGATCATCTTCCTGGAAGATACTGTGATTCTTTGACAACAACCCGTTTTTTTGCAACCAGGCATGTTGGTTCTTCAAAATATCAACTGCAAATCAAGAATGAATCAAAAAACTTGTATAATTTCAACTATTTATCCGATAAAAAATAATTTCTTCACTTTTACTATTTAGAAACTGTCGTTATCCAGAAGTTGCTTTTGTTTTTGAAAGGAATGATTTTGTTTTTTTAAACGAGTTTTATTTGGTTATTTACAAATAGGTAGGTTTTGATTTTTTAAGGAACCTCAGTGCTACAGGAAATTGGATATAGAAAATGTTTTCTTTCACTTGGTACAAATTTTTGACAAAAGTAAAATTATTTTAAAAAAATTGAAAGGCGAAGTTTTTCGAAAATGTGTGAAAAAATTAATAAATATACGTTTTGATAATAATGAACTTCTTTAAAATATCATAGGTTTTGGTTAACAGCTGTTTATAACAGCCGATCATTTATGTGTTGTAATAAATTTCCGGATTTCAGGAAGCCATGTTTAGCGTGTTTTTAAATGTACGGGGTTCTCTTTAATTTAATGTGGTTTTTGTCAAGCCTGGGTATTCTGTGCTAAAATGTATCACTGTAATTGGGTCTCCTGGCCGGTTCGGCTTTTTTTTATAAATGTCTACTCAACTCACAGACGACCGATGACAACTCGTTTTTTTAGTCATAGCTATCATGAAAATACGTAAAAAATTTTTTTTATTATGTTTGATAGTTTATTAACAAATAAGAAAAAGCTGAACTTTCTCATTGGCAATATCAACGTGAATTTTCAAACTCTCATCTGATTTTGGGTGTGAATAGTTCATTTTTAAAGGCAACGAAAACAGTATCAATATTTTTTATTCTGTTTGATATTCACTCTGAATTTTATTCCTGTAGTGTTTATTATTGACTATTATTAGTTTTGTATTCTACCAGGACAGGTGTCACCGACATTGGCAATCACTTCTTTATAGTGATATGCTGGGAAATTTTTATCAAAGTGGTTTCCTGTTGCCTTTTTTGATTGGTTTTCTGGAGGGGTCGCCTTCCCTTAGATGGGTGGGTCCCGATGTTTTGACGCCAGACATTTGTCATTCCCCGTCGCACTATCTGCTATGATACTGTTGGTTATATCAGTGGCCATATTGTCCAAGGTCCCTGGTATTACTACAAATATTAAGGAGTCTGTCTTATCGTGACACTATAGAATCATGCTTTCCAACAAGACATGTTCCATCATGACCATATCGACCATTAGAATCTCAATTTTTTATGAAGGAACATTAATTTACACGTTTTTGTAATAAACTTTATCTTAAACTCTTTATAGGATATTTGATTTGCTAACTGAAAAAATACTAAAAAAATAATATTATGTACGGCGTTTGTTATAAAAAATTGCCGCATTGTTAGTAAAATACCACGATTTTCTTTATGTCAGAAAATGTTTAAATGAAAAGCGTATAATATGTGTTGTATCTTGAGTAATAATTTAAGGAAAGTATGTTTATAAAAGCCCTTATAACGAGACCGTTTACAATTTATTCCCCCATAAAGACGGATAAGGAGGTTCTCCCATAATTTTCAGAACATTATGGTGGCTCGGCCGTGGCAATTATTCCATCCGAAACTGGCTTGCTTATGGTTATTACACCTTAGTGTTAAGTTATGAAAATCATTACGTCATATCAATCATTATTAAAGCGAATGCGGATATCGAAAGTTTCAAATCGCCAATATATTAGACTAGGAAATATATTATAGTTTTCAACGAGCACCTAACGATGATGAATTACTAAACGGGATACTTACTCACTTCTCAGATAGGGGCTTGCTTTAAGTTAAGTGTTTCCTTAACCCTACTTGCGATAAGATATATTGTTGAAGCAAATTTCGAGATCGTTCATTTATACTGTAAATGCATAGATACTAATTTGATATCTTCAAATCAAATGATTGATTGTGCTTCATTTTATTTATATATCTACCGCAAAAGTCATTGAAAAGTGACGCAACATAAAAATTTGAGCATGTATTGGTTTACCCATGATGATAGACATACTCGTATTTATGTATTTTAAATTTTACTATTCTATAAATATATATTTAAACTCCATTGTATCTCTGTTCTGTATTTAGGTGAGATAAATTCATAATTCAATAAGTTGTGCATGTGTTTTTTTATATCCAAATTATTTTTTTTTTGCAAAATTTCTAGAAGTTTATGCTATTCTCACTTGAAAATTCCCTAGTTCGATAGATTGAGAGATGACAAGAGAGAAACAGCATTATGATTAATTTAATTTTTGTATATTATGGAAAATAATATACATGTTACAATCGGTAGACGTAAATGCAAAAAAAAACTGATTTTTAAATAAAAAGACTAGTAGCAATATGTATTTATTTATTAACGTCTAAAGGGCTTTTACATATACAGTGGGAATAAACGTTTCATCATCATCATTCTATGTCGGCCCCCTAGTTAGAGCATACGGTGTCCACAAAGATCCTCCAAACGTCTATGTCGACTGACAGCTCCTGTGTATCCTCCCAAGTCAGATTCGCGTCCCGTAGTTCTGATTCGAACTGCCGACAAACAGTCAGCAGTGGACTTCCAGGACGTCGAGAACCTGATGCCTTGTAAAGTAGGCAGACGTGAAAAAAACATACAAACAATTCAAAACGAAAAAAATAAATGAAAAACAAATTAAACAAATATTAGAAACTTTATTATTATTCCAAAATTTTCGAAGTAATTGGTTAATGAAGTTTGATAAAATTATGGCAAATACATTTAATATGACCACTATCTTAGATTTCATATAAAGCTTAAAGTACATAAAATGTTTAGTTATCAGGAAAACAAATTTCTTCAAATTCATATTGTTTATTGTTTTAGAATTTACTTTTCGGCACATTAAGGATATATTTTAAAAAAGAAACTTAGTATGTATAAATATAGATCTATATACTACATATGACTTTAAGATTATTTATAACGCAACTAGTTTCAGGTCTTCGGGTGTAAATATAAACTTAAAAGTTATTATACAAAATAGTAATAAGATACAAATAGGTTTGGATGGAGACGATGAAAAGATACGGCCAGGGTAAAGTGGAGGGGGTAAGGTAGGGTGTTTATTTTCTATTTATTGGAAATATTGAAAGTAAGGGTGAAGAATTTCGGATTACAATATTATTAATAATTAGAGTTTAGTCAGAATTTTTTTTGGTATTTTGTATTTTTAAAATTGTTTAGTAACAGAATGTAACAGTTTAATTTTATACTATTATATATTTTTTAGAAATCGCAATTTGAAAATTTGGAGACGAAGGAAAAATGAAGTTTTTGTATTTTGGAGGTTTTATGTACACGCATACAATAAAATGAACTCATGTCTAATAAATTCCATTGGCTGATGCATTTTTTTAAATATGAAAGGTTTTTAATGAGGCAGGGTGACTAAAAGTGACTTTTGTTTATTTATGATCTGAACAATGCAAGCTATAGGAGTCAGTGAAAGGAAGGATATATTAAAACATGTATCAGAAAATTGTTGACAAACCTCAGGAAAACTTTAGTCGTATGGATCTTAACATTAATACCAAAAAGACTTGTGACCCTGATCAGCCTCTGTATAATAATGGACAGAGGATTGAGAAAGCTGACAGCTTTAAAAACTTGGGAGTTCACATAACTGAGGATGAAAGCATGCACAAAGAGCTCGCAACCCGCTTACGAATTGCTCGAGCAACTTTTAACATAATGCGTGTTGTCTGGAACTTTTGTCTATATTCGATCAAAACGAAGTTTTGACTATTCAACTGTTGTATAATGCCAGTTCACCTATATAGGTGCAAATCTTGGCACCTTACCAAAGCTCAGAACACCAAACTTCTGAGTTTTGAGATTAAGTGCTTGAAGAGAATATTAGGTATAAGGTGGTTCTATTTTATAACTAACATTAAAGTCCGAAAACGAACGCAGCAGCATCTTATAATTAGCGTCTTGAAAATGCGGTGGACCTGGCTTAGACACGTGCTGCTCATGCCTCAGGAGAGCCTTAACCCAAGTTGCCTCTTCTATAATCCCGCGGGCTTGCGCCGTCCTGGAAGGCCGTCGGTGACAATCTTTCGACTTTATTCGGCGGAACTAAGGGGCCCTGGATTAACGTGAAATGAGGCGAGATATTTTAAACAATGCGTTTCATTTATAATATATTCTTCAAATATAACTGAAGTCTTAATGCTGCATTATTAAAATTATATGATAGTATTTTCTTTCTCTCGAAGAACGTAATTCCGAGATAAATAAAAAATCTCGTGTGCCTGGGTATCGTTTGATATTTACGTTTTCATGTATTTCCTGTAGCTAGTTTCAATACAAGGATTTACACATAACCTATGAAACCTCATAGTATTTAATTCTAATACAAACAACAAACAAGAGAAGCCACACATTAGCACCTCTCCTAGTAACTTCACTTTATGACTTTGTCTTGTGTGCTAAAGCGATCTTAGTTGCATTAATCGTAACATAATACTGAGATTCTATAAAACATGTTATTTGTATCATAGTACTTGGTAAGTAAATTTATTTTACCTTGAATTAAATTATTTTTTTGATTAAAATAAAATAGACATATAAAATAGACTCATAAAAAGCAGCAGTAAAATTAAGGCAGTTATGATAACCGCAATGATTTCACTGTACTAAAATCAATATTAATTCACGTAATAAGACCTTATAAGTCGCAAAGTATACGGATTTTAAGTATCTTTATTTTTTATTTGTCTGTGTTCAAGCGGATGAAATATAAGTTCTGTGTGTGAAATAGAACCAGAACCCTGGATGAGTGTTTTCGACTCGATGGCTAGTCTTAGGATAAATCCTGAAATAGGAAATCGAGACGGGATACATCAGCCTTGTAATGTTTGGTTGGCGCATTCGTCTACCATGCTTTTTACCATCCAGGGTTCGAATCCTGGCATAATTGACGTAAATAATTTGTTTTAATAGCGGATTAACACTGCAATATTTCACTGTCAGTGGACTCGGACCTAAAGACTGACTACTTTACCTTCGTCTCATAGATGATCGAAGTACTCCGCATTTGGGTTTCTAATGAAGTGCCCATGCAAAGTGGAAAAAAAAAGACATGTTTTTATTGAATAAATTGAAAATATATTATTTGAGGAAATTCGTTGTAAACATAAAAACATTTTCAAAATAAAGGCATTTTCATTATTAAAGATACCGGTTTAGGTGAAAACGCTCAATGATTAATAAATGCAAATGTGAAAATATTGATCAATATGTACATTTATTTTATGTTTGACGATAGTTTATAATTTTAAATGGGATATACATATAAGAAAATTGTATAAGCGATTAAGGGCAATAAATAATAAAACGTACATATTGAAATATTATGTCCCTGTTAATACTTCGGGTACAATTTATTAATCTGTCTCAGAATCAATTATACGATATTCTTTACTTTTTGGGGGTCATCAAATGAAACTAACATTATTTTTTTAAACTTCAAAAAATTCAATGATCAGATTGTAACTACATAAAGATGAACACCGCCAGAGATACAATTCAAAATCATTATTGTATAAATCTGTAAATAAATTATCTGTTAGATCTCTACTTCAGTACAACTTTATTTGTCAGCATGCGTCGCACTCCCAGTATAAACACAAATTGGTACATGATTTTAACACCAGTTTAAAGGGCTAGCTGTTCTAAGATATTGTTATAGGATGTCATGGCAAAGTAGTTGCAGCATTTGTACCCTACAATGGCATTCGAGAACTGCCTGCCAGCAAGTTTTAACTCGATCACTTTCAGCCATTAATATATGGTTTTAGAGAATCCATAGTTTAAGTTTAAAAAAAACCGCCTAATACATGGAAACATATAACGATTTCGACAAACTGTAAATGATGTATTCAAGCGATTGCGTATCGAAATTTGGTCATCCCCATTGTCATGAGTATACGAAATGTTTTCCAAAAATTAAAAAATCGTTCACAAAATGTGTACATTAGCTGAATACGAGGACTCTGCGGAATTTTTGGTAATGAAAGAGTTGACAAAAAGGCTCGGGAAGCAACTTTCAAAAAGACAGTTCCTGATTTTGCTGACTTTCCACTTAGTTTTGCCAAGAGAAAAATAAGAAGCAGAACTTTGCAGCTCTGGAATGCTTGCTATGTAACAGCGCCAACAGGAGAGGTAACGAAAATGTTTTATTTCATCTATTTACTATGCTTTTGATTTCAGAAAACTTCAGGGTGCAGGATACGAATTTACACAAATCCTGACGGAAGAAAGTGAATTCATGAGCTACTTGCACAGATTCAAGACATCAGAAATTTAAAAAAAACTTTATTATTTTGTGCTCATATATAATTGATGAACAATATCTAAATAAAACAAATTGTAATTATTATACTAATGTCGAATGTATTGCCTATTGTTTGAGAACCATAACAATTAAATAAATGACACCTACCCATGCGATGATGTTTCTCTCCAAGATGTCTCCCATCTGTTGATGCGTTGCCCCTTTTTAAGTTTACAGATAATGCAACTGGAGGTGCGATGCAGAAGTTTAAATGTGGATTTACACGATGTTCGTGTTGTAATTAGTCGTAAGGACTTGCCAAGAGAGGCAAAATTACAAATGATAGAAATAAAAAAGGCAATAAAAAGTTTAAACGAAAGCCGGATACCAAATGCCGAACACTTTTCAAGTAGATCGGACGGTTTGTTGACGAATGACAACAGTCCGCTTTCTCCTGAGAAGTTTTCTGTAGTTTCTTCGTCACTAGATCAAATGCCGAGAAGCTCCTGAAATAGACAACAACCAAAATGTTCCACCCGATCCGTACATATTATGAACATATCAACTAAATGTAGTTTTTTATTGAAGCAAATTCAATAGATCGTTGTTTTTTAAGTAAACAAATAAACAGCATTCTAAGCAAGGTTATAAATAATGCAACAAAAATATGAAAAAAAAAAGATATTTAAATAAATATGACAAAAGGACACTGGTATACAATATATCTAAAATGCATAACGTGATACCAACTAATATTAAGAAAAAAGAAAAGAATACAAGAGTGAGACGTACTCTCAAATTATGACTAATGGAAAGAAGTTTTTTATATGAGTAAACAGTCTTAATTCCTAACAAAAGATGGTGTAAAATGAAATGATTTTCAAATTTAATAATTATTGAAATCGATTAAGTTTTAAACACTGAAATAAAAAAATAAGAAGTTGTTGACGAATTGTATGCAAACAATTCAGCAGGACTTAAGATTATTGTGTAAATGATTTTGAAAATAAAAATAATACAAAAAACAGAAGTAACGAAGCTAAGTCAATAAGTTTAATTGATTTTCATTTTAAAATATCTTCAAAAATCGACAATATTGTAAAAATAAAATAATAATTGTGAAGTTTGTGTTAAATTCACGGAATCGTTTTCCTTTTTTCTTTTAATATCGTTTCATTTTCTTTATCACATTCGCTCCGGAAAACCCGATTACCAGTAATTATTTTGCTTCCTTCTGTTTTAATCCCTAATTTCTGTCGATAACAGTCAAAATATTGTCAGAAATGTCGGAAGCCCGCAGATAATACTCCTACACTATAATATGAAAAAAAAGGCAGCTTGAATCAAGATCAAATTCCCTTCAGGTATCTGCAGCAAGTGTCTAAGCCTGGTTCACCGCTGCTCCATCGAGACCCTCGGCATAGTAGGCTGTTGCGTTCATTGACGGACTACAAAACTAGGTCTAAAATCAAACCACCATATTCTTCTCAAGTACTTACTTACGAAACTCTGAAGATTAGTGTATTAAGTTTTGATAAGATAGGCGTCATACAAAAGTTGAATGGTCATAATTTACTTTTAAAAGTGTAAATTTATGGTTTCATTCTATAATAACGTCGTATTCTCAAAATGTTATCCTTGAATTACTTTAGTGCTGTAAAAATCAATAATCTTTCTTGTCAAGTATTCAAAAAAGGCTTTTGTCCCTTTCGAATTGAACTAATTTAGTGTTGAGCTAAGCGACGCCTTTCTCAATTATCCTAACTCTACAATAGAGCCACTTCCCTAAATAAATAAGTGTCTTGCAAGTAAAGGGGGTCTTTTTTGCATATTGCGAGAAAATTCCACCAACGAATTTACTCAAAGAGAACTTCCATTTATAACCAGATGTGCACGACGTTTATTCAATTACTTTAATATTATAATTTCAAACATTAACGGAAGCTGACATATTATATCATACTTAAAATTACTTATATTTAAAAAATTAACACGAAAATTAATGAACGAACAAAATTATTTACCCTTACGCATACGCATACGCATCATATTTTTGATCCCCATACTTCATTACATTTTTTTTGTTTTATTCATTAAGAATTGAAATGAATAATTATTTCTTGATTAAGGCATATTTTTAATTTGCTGTAAAATTATGTTTACTTTGTTGTAAATAAAACGTAATTACACTTATAATAATCCAATTTTATTTCTAAAGGCGGGTACAATATTATGCTTTCTAAATGTAAAATAAACATTTTAATGCATAAATAATAAAACTAACTAAAAACCAAATTAATGTTTATTTATTTTTGAAATAACAATAATAAATTAGCAAAACATAACAAAGCTAGTATTTTTTTAGTTCACAGCTTGCCTACAAAAAACATAAGAAATAAAAATACATCAAAAATTTAAATAAAATACAAATATTAAAAAAAAAAACTTTAAAATTTCGACAAAATAAAAGAATTTGGGCATATACGAAAAATGGTATAGGGCAACAATTACAAAACCCTCTTTGTTCGGACCAACTAAATTTTCATTATGTATATTGTTCCAAATATTCTCTAACTATCTATACCAGTCCTACTTCCCACTTTTCCAAGCGCAGCTCCACACAACAATGATCACGGGTGTTGAAAAATTGCCAGTTCCGTACGCAAGATATGCCAGCGTCACACGACCGCCAGATTAACATAAGGTTTCACTACTATGTCATGCCTCATCAGCTTCGTGGAGTTGCGCAACATTCCCTTCAAATACAGTTCATTATAATTTTTTCTCCTCCGAGACAACGTATTTGCACACCTTGTCTACTTCTCAACACTCCTCTTAAAAACTTAGAGTCTTTAAAGGTGTATTTTTCTTTAATAAATATAAATGTTTCGTGCACAGGGAGTATTTTAGGGTGGTCTGAACAAATTCAATCACTTCAATTATATTGACGAGTTTAGCCATAATAGAACTGCATAAATTTGAAGGTTCTTTCTTTTTCGACTTTTGCCTGAAACCTACGTTCACCTTTCATAGCCATGTCTATTGTACCGCAATATTTTGAAATTTTGACAAATTGTCGATACGCATTTGTAATTATCACTTTTATTTTAAACGTTTGCGATAGTGTAAATTTTATCTAAAGCTCACTGTTGTAAATATATGTGCTTAAAGCTCAGTAGAGAAGTGTTTTATCGATGCATGAAATTTGAAATTTGTTGTCAGTCGGACTGTTATCATTTTTTAACGCTTCATTAAAAATGTGAAAATATACACATTTTTATATTTCTCTCAGCTACTTTTCTTGAAGATTAATTGCAGGCGTTTAAGAGAGTTGCCTGCTTTACAAGATCCAAATAAAGCTTATTTTTGGGATTTTTAAAAATAAAATGAAGCAACTGAGCTTCACAAACAAGACTATGCATTCCAAGAGAACATTTTTTTTTCATTTAAAATATTGCAGATCTATCAGTCAATTCCAGGAGAGCATTACCACTGCAATTGGCGGGAAAGATTCGGGTTGTAATTCTTGTCCGAAATGAAAAATCAAAGTGATTTTACATTTTTTTATTGTTCTGGGTGAATTTAAAAAAAGCAGAAGAACATTTCCAATTTTATATTTTTTCAGGTTGAAGACAAAAATGAGTGTTTTTTAAAATGATTTCACTTTAACACCCAAAAAAAATATTTGAAAAAATCTTTCTATTTTTATTTTATTGGTTTACTTAAAAAAATTAACGCCAACGAGAATAAGCCATATTTTTGGTTAAAAATATTATATGGTTTTTATGCTATCTCGACCGCCAATTTAAAAAAAAACGTAAAATTAAATCTGGGGAAAGTTTGAGTACGGCCGAGCGCTCATAAGAAAGTGCTCTACGCTTACCTGCTTTCTGTTCTGTAAACACTTCGAATTAGCCTCTATAACTATGTGAATATCTATTGTTAAACTTGTTAAAAATAATAATAATAAATTTCTAAAATTTTTGTGGCGCCGTTTTCGTGAGTAATCACTTCAAGGGAGCTGTACATTATACTTAAATAAAAAAATAAGGTCTATTTACAAGCTAACTCTTAATTATTATTTACTCACAGAAAAAAAATTAGAAATCATGTTATACACATAATATAGTACTTCTAACAATTACATCTCAAAAGTTGCACTTTTAGTGACAGGAAACGATTTCACAAAAAAAATCAAGTTTTTAATTTTTTTCTGAAAAGGAATTCAGTTACACAATTTCGAACTCCTGAAGGCAGAGCATTCCACGCCAAAGGTCCGGCTATTGCAAAAGCCTTACTACCAAATTTGGAACTCTGATTACGTGAATGAGGTTGTATCACCTTCCCTACAGCAGAACAGGAGGCTGAGCGGAGAGTGAGGCGCCTATCTGCCAGCTCGTCCGGAACGCAGAGTTCCTTAAGGTATTGAGGAGCCGTGTTATGCATCGCCTTGTACATTAACCATAACAGCTTGTACTCGACCTTCTCTGGAAAATGTAACTAGTGAAGACTTTGAAGCAACGGTGTAATGTGATCGTACTTTGATACACCAAATATTAACCTGGCAGCTGCATTTAGAATGGACTGCAATCGCTCCATTTTATATTTAGGTAACATATATTCTATTGCAATTTAGTAAAGTTAATTGTGTAAACTTTCTACTAAATATGTTGTATAATTTTTAGGTTAATTTTTTTAAATAAATATTGGGTAAAAGGAAATTTGTGTTTTAAAAAATAAATAAAAAATTTAGCCATATATGTAAGTATTATAATTTTTTGTAAAAGACAAATTTGCCATTTACGTTAATAAAATAAAGTATATTCTTAGATAGTTTATCAGTTAACATAACATAAGGTATGTAGGTACAAAATTTAATAAAAAATGAAGAAAATATTTTTGTGCACACTTAAGATTCACTTTTTCTTTTTAACGAGTGTTTGATGATTTCAAAAAATGTATTAAAGTTTTTTACCTCTCGATTTTAACCGGGTATCAATTGGTAAAACAGTTTCGGCACTACACTCTACATTGTTCTATCTTTATAGTAGTTTTTCTGTCAAAGCACCGTCAGCTGCTGTGCCGATACTTGTCGGGTCACAATCTGGTGGGTTACGTTGAATTTAAAACTGCAGTCGAAGAAATGATATTCCACTATATTGTACTGACACTGTTTGTAAATAAGCAAAATGTTAACATAGTCGACTAATACTTTATCATTGTCTTTTGCCTCAATCTTTATTTTTACAGGTACAATGGTTTTAAAATTTGTACTTGTAGGTTCAAGACCCTGTTGATATAAGACTTGAAACTTAGGCTCCATATTCTTAATCCATTTTGAATAATTGGCTCAACCAGCCCCAAGTAAACTAGTCTCAGCCCTGAGTATGGTAAATATGGTTTTACGTGGTACATGTTAAGCAGGCAAACTCTTAGTTTATTACAAATTGCTTTTATCTGTTCATCCCTATTCAAATCGGAATCTATAATAACACTTAAATTCTTATATTTTGGCACTTCATCTACTTTTTTACATCTGCAGTATTGTAGATTTTTATGCAAGCATTCGTAAGTGTGAGCATATATTATTAAATTTAGGCATTTGAAAGAAATTCACTTTTTTGATCTTGTAAAGTAGGCCACTCCCTTAAAACGTATAAAATGCATCTTAATAGCAAATAACAAGAAAAAACATCTTATTGTAAGGCATTATATTTGAGATTATGTGACATTGCATGCTTCTTACATGTTTCGAGTAGTATTCTTCGATGAATAAAAATATGGCTAATAACCATTTAATCTGCGTAATTTTTACTTTTAAGACAATAAATGTACTATTTTGTTTTAATTTATCGGAAATAAAATGCAAATATCATCATTTGTATGTCATATTCACTTATATACACAAATTATAATACGTTTCACTTTTAGGGATTCAATTTATTTTTAATTTTTTTTAATCAGAGGAAACTCTCAATTAAAATAATAGCGGCATTATATAAATTTACGGTTGAGTGGAAAGTTGTGTGAAACCTGAATTTTAATGTTAACAAGTGAAATTGAAAGGCCTAAAGACATTTTTTAAATTTGCAAACCAAATGAGAAGGAAAAGCCTTTCAACGACGTAAAAAATAAGTCGGACTAATAGCTCTATTACTGTTGCTAATCACAATCTGTCACGAATGACGAAAGGCTTACTTAATTTCTGAAATATTATTTAACCCTATGCTGTAATGAGCAGAACCTTCCTCTTTAGATGAGGTTAATTAAGAGTACGTTGTACTTCCGGTTTATACATTAACAACGGTTGCGCCTTTTTGTAAAGCATCTGAAAGGGGACGGAAAAATGCGAGAAATATGAAATACGTACTCTGTATTTTTCTACGACAAAATTAATTAAGGAATTTCTGTCGAGCTTTCAAAACGTTCCTGACTATCATTTTTCCTCTTTTGGTGCGAGCTTTGCAATACAGGGACGTTTTTAAACATTTTATAATTTTTACTTAGTTTAAAATCACTAACATATTTCCCTCGTCAAAGAGAATATGGTAATAATCTTAATTTGTAATCATAATAATAATAATAAATGGTGGCATTGATGTTGCCACTTGATGATGTAAGCCACTTGACTCCCTCACAGAAGGTTCTGGATTTGATTCCCGGTGAGAACACAAAAATTCAATGTGTTTTTTTTCAAGCCTACACGTTATATGCAGTAATTCAAAACAGTAATTAGACCTTCTAGCCTATTGTAGTGCATACATATATAAAAATATAAGGGAAAATAACAAATAATCTCAATTAAAATTAATCAGTTCTGTGATACTGTCATCATTTATATTTTTGGAAAAATTGTCTTTATCTTTTACAAAAGTAATAAAGTATTGTGATCCTCCCCTAAAATGGGTTGACATGGTTTTCAATTATTAAAGAAATAAGTGAACAAGTTCAGAAAATAAAGAGAGGTTTACCGTATTGATAATAACCTCGTCTGTTCCGTAATGATATATTTCTAACCGAAACTGGTATATTTCTTTAAAACGCCCTCAGAAGTAGTGAAGGCGTAAGATGAAACAGTGATTTCTCTGACAAAAGATCAAGATAAATTATATGAATAATCATTGCAGTGCGCCACCAATTTTCAAAACATTGGATTAATTTTGTTTTATTTACGTGTATGTCAATGCAACTGTGAGGTTTGAATTTTTACTGGAATTCTCTTGTTTAAGTTATCTGCGGCTGAGTTTAAATAAAATTGATATCAATTTTGAAAATCGGTGCTGACAGGAATATTATGCTCAGCGATGATATTCGTATTTGAATTCAAATGAAATTATAAAAATATTTTTATTTGTACCTCCAAAACATCTGACGCTTCGTTTTGAAATCTCAAACATAAAGAAGTTCAAGTGGATACTTTTTAATAAATAGAGTTTGTGTAGTGTATGACGTCGGTAAGTAAAAAACCACTTTCGAAAGGATTCACAAGAGTTGCGACCGAATGTAAGACTTGGAATCTGAACGAAACAAAGTAAAAAACACGAAATGGTCGGATCTTTAAAGTTGGGTTTTGCTTGCCGCAAGTAATGAATCTTTCTTCTCGCACTGTACTGGCAATATTAAAATCTATTTTCTTAATTTTATTTTGTTAAATCGCTGAAAAATTAATTCAAGCAATGTGATATACTGAATTCCTAAAGCATCGATGTACGTGTATGAACGTCAATATAAACAAGTTTTTATGAAAATCGTTTTAACAAATACTATGAATATTTTTTTTAGCGGTATTTATAATTTGTACAGTATTGTCTCTGAATCCAGCCAGATGAAGAATACGGTTATAAGTGAAATAGAAACATAACCGTGGACGGCTGTTCTCAAAAGAAAAATCAGAAAAAGTAAAATCTAGTGAAGATAAGGAGTAGTTTGCCTACCATTCTTAAAGTCCTGGATTCGATTCCCCAAACGTGAAATATGGATTTTAAAGTATGTTTTAACTCAACATTTCATTGTTCTTGAACCGAGATCTGAAGTGTCGGACTGATTACCTTTCTTCGTGTTACAGATGATCGAAATACGCTACACATGGTTTACTAATGCAGTACCCTATTTACCACTGGATGCGGAAAGGGGAATGATGAACATGATGATGCTGCTAATCCTCAATTTTCGTTGCAAAGACGTGATCCTATATTATTATTTAATTATTCAAATACGATTCATAGGAAATTGGCTTTTGTTTATTTATTTATTTATTTATTTATTTATTTATTTATTTATTTATTTATTTATTTATTTATTTATTTATTTATTTATTTATTTATTTATTTATTTATTTATTTAGTATTTCACAGTTTTAAAATGTACAGAGTTTATTTGTTTCAGGTCCCGACTAGCTAGGAAATTCCTGTGTTTAGGAAGGACCTTATTTTATTCATGTGTTTTTTTATTTTTAATTTCATTAAATGATGCTTAATAAATTCAAAGAATAATAATAACATTATAAAAAATCAATATAAATTTAAATTAGAAAACATGCAAGTAATAATAATAAAAATTGAATCATAAAAATAGATTAGAAAATATGCCATTAATAGTAAATAAATGAGACACAATTATTATAAATTATAAAACATACCGATAATAATAAAAATTGAACCACAAATACACATTATAATATATAAAATGAGTAATTAAGAAATTAAACAAAAATATAAATTGGAAAACATACCGATAATAATAAAAATTGAAGAACAATTTAATTTAAACAGTTTAATTTAAACACATTAATTTTTTTAAATGATTAAACAAAAATCAAATTAAGCTTTGTTTCGCTTAAGTTATCTAAAGTTTCGAAGAAAACATTTTGAGAAAATGATAACATTTTTATTTCGTGCGTATCTACTTGTACTATAAAACCTTTATTCTATTCTTAGAATATTCTTAGGAAGCAAGTAGGTAACTAATTAGAAACATTGTTGGCCTTTTTGTTACCAACCGTCTCCAAATTCATGAATCAACAGTTTCAAGATTCGCTTTCGACCGTATTTTCATCAAACTCTATAAATTTGATTTCATTATTTTTTTATGAATCTCTATTTAGTACCAAAGAATATCAAAGTAGAAATTTAAATTTAATCGATTTTTTTTTATTATTTGCTCACTACGAAAACAATATAAAAATTATTTAATGGCCTACTCAAAATGTAATTCATTTCGTTTTCTGACAACCATGTCAGCATCAATTTCATCAAAATCTTTGTTTGGCAGAATTTTTCAAGATTTTCCAATTTTGGCTTCTGGGTTCTGGGTTTTTTCCAAACGTTCGTTTAGTAATTTTACCAAAAGTAAATAATTCATTAAGAGACGGTACAATTATTGGTGTTCCCTCCATTTCCCTTCTATTTCCTCCATCCTTAAGAAGTATCAAAACTTCTACAACATTTTACTTTTTAAAAGACAAAACCGATATTTTATTATTATTATATCATAAGCATAAATGGCCTTATGATATTTAGGACAAGTGTAAGGAGATTATCATTAATTTTGCGTTATGTTAATGCAGGACACATATTATTTATATAATCATGCGTAGATACTGTTTTGATTCAAATGACAATTATATTTCAAGAAAAATTCTCGTAAATTAAATTGAAATAAGAATGACGTGTGATTTAAAATCACTTCTTGAAAAATTGTATGGTTATCATAGAGTTGATCAGTTTTATTTGATTTCCCGTCTTATTTTAGTACTGGTGGATTATTTATATCAGAATTTCATCTTTAGCCGCATGCCATACGTTGTGTTAAGATTTGAGATTTTTTTTTTCTTCATTTATTTTTTTATATTTTTTTACAATAAACATAATAGTATTTTTTAAAAAAAGCATAATTACATAACAATTAAATATATTTTAATAGAAAAATAGTAAACAAAAATCCCACAAAGGCATGGCCTGTTCGTGGGTATACAAGAAAATGTTAACGAATTTTTGCATTTTTGTTAATCAATCAACATACTTGTATTTTTATTTACGGAATAATCTTTACTGTTATATAGTAGCAAGTACATACATTACATAGGTTTCCTTTTTTATTTAAATCCTCAAGACCAAATAATACGTACTTTAGTGGACCTATTGTTTGGAGAAATATCTTCCAGCCAACCATAAAACGGGCTGGTCAAAAAAATTGGTCTAAATCTAGTCCCTAAAGGAGGAGGAATATCAAATCAGAAAATGACTTTGGAAGAAGAGAGAAAGAGAAACCAAGAAAGAAAAGGTTTTTTTTTTAAACAATTCAAGATTTAAGGATAAATAGTAACGTTTCAAGCGTTTCTTGAAGATGGCTGGAGAAAATGCATTTTTTACATGGAGAGGTAGCTTATTTCAAAGCCTCGCACCTCGAACAGATAAAATATTTCTGAAAAATGATGTGCTATCTTGAGAAATGGAAAGTGTTCTCTCCTGAGAAGAGCGAAGCGAAAAACCATGATCAGAAAAATAAATTAAACTTTGAGCGAGGTATTTTGGTATGCAAGAGTTGTGAAAAATATTATAAAGTTGTTGGAGAGATTGAAAGTTTATGCGCTGGTAAAAACGAAGCCCCTTAAGTTCGGAGCAAAACGGTGACACATGGTTATGTTTTATTACATTGAAAATAATGCGGATTCTTTGGTTCTAAAACCACTCCAGGCGATCTATTAGTTCAGTATTGGCATGACGATACCAAATATTAGCGTCGCACAGAAAAGACAATAGAATAGATTAGGACAGATTTTTTTGCTGTATTTGGAAGAAAATACGAGAAGTCTTTTCATTAAATGGAGGGCGCGGTAAAGTTCCTTCCCAACCTCAGTAATTTGTTCTTGCCACGTCATAATATTAGGTGTTAATAATAATTCAATTTTAAGCCAATTGATTTATTGAAATTACCTTTATAAATATAAAAATATATTTATAAATAAAGATGGGTGAGCTTATTGTTACCTAACGCCTTAGTATCTGTTCTGAGTTTCCAATGACCAAAAACAGACTGGAAAATGTTAGTTCAAATTTAATGGTGTTTGTAATAAATGGACAGTCTTAAACATAATATACAACAGGGGAAAAACATACAAATTGAGTAAAATAACAAGTTATTTTGTACATAATGAATTTGCTGGGAATATTTCTTTGCAATTTTGCGTTGTTCAATTTTGTGAGTAAATAACTCTTCACTATTGGCATTTATTTTAATTTAATAATGTTTTTTTATTACAAGTGAATTACATGAACTCTAACTTTTTGCTATTAAAAGCCGTATTTCGGCACTGAAACTAAAGAGAAACTATTTCATCAATTATAAATTGGTGATAAGATTATATGTTTGTCACTGAAAAATCAATTAATTAGGCACTCCATTAGATGTCAAGGCTATTTATTAAATGCCAGCATTTAATTGAATGGCAAGGCCGTTTGTTAAATGAATTAAGATAGCTCATCGTTCAAGTGTTGTCTGGTTTAAACTAGCACTTTGAACCAAAAGCCGCCTCTGGGTTGGGTTAGGATAGGCTGTATTAAGTTGATTAAAAAAACTGTTTTTATTTACTATTTAACTTAATATAACCTAAATATATGGTTCTGTTTTTTATATATTTTTTATAGTTAGGTCTATTCAATAAAATTTTAAAATAAATACATTTATCAATATTCGATCATAAAACAAAACCATGATACAAATAATTTGCAACATAAAGAAAAATCTAACCTAACTTCACATAGCAAAATAAATTCAAAAATAAAACAGTTGTGAAAAAAGTGACTTTAGTCCTATCGTTATTCGTTGCCTTTAACATTTTAACTTAGCATCCGTTAGCCGGCATTTAATGAACAACGTTGTTCAATTGAGTGGCTGATTTACCTATTTGGCAGCGACATATGTATTGAATGTAAGATGATGTATGTTGTTGGGAAGAGGAAAAATGTATTTTCATCATTTTCATATGCGTAGATATATTATTTGCAAAGAGTATATTATTTTTTGAACTTATAAAAATTTTCAGTTATCTTCGTCTGATACATCCAAGTCAATAATATTACCATAAATATATTATATTAGTTAAAAAAAATATTAAATTACACAAAATGTTTTTTTTTTCGGCAAACAGCAATTAATGTATATTCGCCTCTCATTGTTGCATGGTTCTAAATTAGCGTTAACATAAGTCAAGAATTATCACAATATTTTGAGTTTTTCTAAATGTTTGCAGACAAAAAACTGGATTTCACCCCCTAGGGAGTCATTAAGATTAACAAATAACAACAGAGATGGAGAACATTTCAGAGAAGGGAATAAGTTTAGGCGTTTACAGGGATCATATTTTTTATTTTATTATTATTAAAATTAAAAAAATATTCTAATATTTGTAGTTTATGCTATGATTCTGCAAAAAAGGAAGCAACAATCAAAGCAAATGAAATTGGATGCTTTTTTTAAAAAAAAGTGCGAGAATTTCATTTTGTACCGAAGCCCGAAGAACTGGTAAGTTAGTATTTATTATAAAAAATCATTATTTACATCAATAGATTATTATTTATTTTGTAAACGAATTAATACTGTATTTATTAAATTAATTTATAATTTATTTTAAATATATATATGGGATATGTATTAAATTAACATGTTAGATTATTCTTAGAATTTCGACACGGAACCTAACCCTATATCTTCCATTATATTTGTGTTCATTTTCCGCTGATTTTTTTTCCGCCGGTGACGCTGTCTCTCGGAACGGAACTCCGGCGTAAAACGACGTTTACCTGTACATTCACTGTCTGACAAATTAATGGTCATTTTGTATGGTCGTCATTTGACCAGCGCAGTTCTCTGCGATAATTTATTTCTTTATTTATTTTATGTATTTATTTGTTTCACAGTTTTAAAATGTACAAAAGTTTATCGTTTCAGGTCTTGACTTGCTTGGAAATTCCTTTGTTTGGGCAGGACCTTCTTTTTTAAATGTTTTTTTTTATTTTTTTATTCGACGATACTTAAAAAAATTCAATAATACTCCTAATAATGATATTCAATAATGAAAAATAAATATAAATTTGTAAACATACTGACATAATTAAAATTGAAGCATATAAATAAATTAGAAAATATACCATATGTTATCAAAAAATGAAACATTAATGTAAATATAGCTTAAAAATCAGTGTTAAGAGTTATATTAAAAAAACCATACCGATACCCGAGTGATTCGCTCTTCAAAGAATTTCAAGTGCTGGATATTTGTCAACAGTATATATTGAGGTCAGTAGCGGTCACACATCTCAACAGGGAAAAATACGCAAGGGTTTGTCATGTTCATTATACTAGACACTCCAATAAGGATCTGATTCTACAGAGAGGAGTCAATTCTTTTTTGGCTCAAAGGCAGCAATATTATATAGGACCGAGAGTATTTAACCTTATCCCAGTTTCGTGGAAATGTGGTGGGATTGCCAGGCTGAGAAAAGTGTTAACTGCATTTTTAATCCATATTGGTCGGAGGGAGTCAGAGAATTTGTTGTCCGATGTAGAAGGACGTAAGCTGGTTGCTTGTTTTACTAGTAATGACTTGGGACTTAGGATATGGAGATTTTGGTATTATTTATGTTTTCTCTGGATAATCATTGTTTACCTTTAAGACTGAAAAAGCACACATTATGATAAAACTGTAAATATTTTTAAATATCATTATAAAATACATAATTTACTACCTTAGAACGGGGAAGTTATCCCTAGTTAGGCAGTTTACATGAACCAACAGCAAAAATAAAAAATATGTATGCTTACTTTTACTATTGAATTAATTTGTTGCATAAATAATTACTTGTATATTGCTGTAATAAATATGTAAAATAATAAAAATAAAAAAATACTAATAATAATAACTGTCGAGTTAGAACTGTCAGTAGGGTCGCAGTGAGTCACATCTTACTGAAGGGTGTGGTTCTATAAAATGCTGCGAACGCCCAGTTGCATTCCATCGGCAACACTACTGACTAGTCCAATTCGTTAGCGTCCACGTCGCGAACCATGGGCAATGGGATCACACTCATAACGGTGTGATCACAGCAGATCACGAGAGGATGGAACGCGAGTTTTTGGCGTCTAAAAACCAAAAACATCCAACTAAAGGAAAGTAACCCCGACAGAAAATCTACCAGAGAAGGCAACGAGAAACCACTCTGGTCATCTTTTCCCAGGAATCACTACGGCGAGTACATCAATAAGCAGTCGTCCTGGCTGCGAAATGTAAAATTAACGCAGGACAGATACATATGCTTTCGCTGAAGTAATCGCCAACGTCGGAGGGACCCAGCAAGGCACTAGAAGAAGAAGAAGAAGAGTGGCAATAGAAAAGAAAAAACAAATTACGGACAAAGGCATTAAACTTTTCTGCTCCCTAAGCTATACAACTTTTTAAGCAAGAGCATATTGGGAACAAAATGAAAAACAATATTTTCTAAGCTAGAGTCCATAATTGAATTGCTAAAAAGACTAGACAGGAAGCTGAGGAATATGTTTCATTAATAGGAATATAATTTTAGTTTCTTGAAAATCCTTTTTCGTTTTATTGATGTAGATATGTTTTTTAATTTTTTTATTTCTTTTGAATTTTTACAAAAATGATGTGAAATTATGTACAATTATGTGTAAAATAAATAATACACTGACACTCCGGAACGAGCCTGTGGGCCAGTGGAATGGCTACATCCAAAAATAAAAATAAAAATACATGGAATGTACCGTATATATTGTATAAACATTTTTGTACTATGTATTTATAATAACTTTGTATTTGTATTTTATATTGGATTAAATAAATAATAAAAATAAATAAATAAAATTAAATCAAATGAAAATTACAAGAGAAATGTTGATTTTTTCGAACAAATGTCCCGGAATGGTCACATAAATAATCGGCACCCCTAGTTCAAGCATCTTGAGGTAATTAATCATCCATATTTCCAAAGCTTGATATATTATAATTAAAGATTTACGGTATGTGTACTTAGTACGAGGTTCTTTACGTACAAACGAGGAGCGCCTAACGTGAAATATAACCGGAAATGAAAAAACCCTTTAACGTATACGGCACACAAGCTAATGTTGGGGGATTACTCCATTACACTTCCCCCTGTTTACCTACAGCCCTTAGGAGGGAATATTAAGTCATTTACCCTCAGACGGCTTTAGTCTTGTTAGCTAAAATCAGTATCGTGATAAAGAAAAAGGCAAATTATGAAATGGAATTAGCGCAAATGAAGTGACGGGTGGACATGTAAGGATCATCATACAAATATTCTTAACGCTGTAAAAATAAGAGTCTTCTTATAAAGGATAAACCATAACGCCATATGTGTATGTTGTGTTCATTTTTGCACAACAATGGGCTGAAAGGGTAAATTACAGCTCGGATCACTCAGGTTAAAAAAAATCACATTCAAGTATTGTAATCTCTTCGGGAATGGAAGCCAGAACCCTCCGTATATGACGCAAGCGTCTTAGGAGCATAAAGCGCCACTGTATTTTACAAAAACATCGCTTATTCTACATTTACGAATCTTTTTATGCATGCACTCCGATAATTACATAAACACAATAACATGGACACAAGAGTATGTGGTTCTTATAAACCCATCTAAAACACAAATTATGTCTACGGGTAGTCAAAGATTGCTTAGTAAGTTAGACGTATCTTCACTTAATCCTCTTAATGTCAATGATACCAATATTTAATACAGGAAACCCGTTAAAAATCTAGGAGTACTAATGAACGATCATCTATGCTAGCGAGCACAAACTAATGAATTAAGCCACAAAACGTTTTTCAGTCTACACTCACTTAGAAGGTTGCAAAAATTCTTACCCATTAATACTAATTGCACTCTTGTACAAGCATCACTACTACCCGTTCTAGATTACGCTGATGTTTCCATGACTGATTTAAGCTGTAAGCAACTCGAGCAGCGGAGAGACTATAACTCCCTCTTACTTCTGTGCAATGTACTTCATAGTCCTAACGCTCATATATACCTGCGTGAAAAATTTCAACGCTTATCAGTTCATGATTTACCCCTTCGTTCTTATTCTCAAAGCACTCTCTTAATACCCATCTACAATTTATCTTTCTTCTCTAACTCATATAGTGTCCATGCGGCTCAACTGTGGAATCATCTCCCATCCTCCATCAAAGATGTTACTACAGTATCTCTGTTTAAATCACGTCTGAAGAAACATCCCCTTCCTCTTCCTTAATATCTCCTCCTTTCTTTTTACCTCTTTTTTCTTTTTGAGTAATAGTATTGATTTAAGGTAGTTTATAAACAAATAAGTTGATTTCTATTTTCATATATCTTAAGCTTTTAAAAAATAGTTCAGATTTTTGTCGTGTCAAATATTTGTTTGATTTGGTCATATGACGTTTGTTTTGTTTTCTGCATTCAACATTTTTTTCGCCGATTTTTTTGTTTTTATTCGCTCTACATACCCAAACCTTAGATGAATCCATTTATTTTATTTTTGGTTTTTATTTTTTTAAAAACAAGTCTGGAATTTTTTTTTATTATATCCAGAAGAATTTTGTAAATATTTAAAGACACATTTAAAAGCTAAAATTTATTATATACCTACGTTACCAGTATTTAAAAGAATAAGACACATTGCAAACATCGATGCATGTACACCACAGTTAGTGCTGGTTATGGAACATCACGCCATTATTTCCTTAGCTTGGTTTAGATTGGTCACTTCTTCCAGTCATAGTGCACAATGAGGAAGATTAAGTCATCAGAAATAATATTGTAAAAATATTTTCTTGGACATTCAATCATTTCAAATCAAAAGAAACAGCAACATTAGGCAAAACAATTTAAATATTTAAAATGACTGAAAAAATTGTGTTTAGATACTAGTAGTTTGTACCGTGTCGCAGTCGTCTACTTACACGGGATCACCCAAAAAAGATGATATATATTGATAACAAATTACAATAAAGATTGAGAACATTTTAGAGAAGGAAATATGGAAGTCTAGGCATTTATAGGGCTTATGACGTGTAATTGACTGGTTTAAGTGGCCATTTTACATACTGTGTAACATTCACTATTTTGCCTATGTTTCAATATCCACATTTCTTCCATCTGTTGGTTAAAGTGAAATTAAAGAGCTGAGACCTTTATTTTTGTGAAAATATACATCTGATCAAATTATTTCACTTACTAGGCTACGCCTGAAAACGATTTTCCAATTTGTTAATCTTAATGACTCCATAATGGGTGAAATCCAGTTTTTTGTCTACAAACGTTAGGACACTCAAAATATTGTACATATTGATAAGTTTTATTATTTCGATATAACGTATCTAGTAATGATTATAACTAGAAAATATGTATATGTGATTGCGTATTTGTGTTTGAATATGAGCTGTATTTTGTGCCCGTATCAGTTTTTTGACTAATTAATGACACGAGTTACCCATTACGCGTAACTTTATCTGGTTGATGGTTTAGTTATGAAGCGAAATTATGCGAAACATGACGCATGTACAAAGCATAATAAACACAGTATTTTGCCACTAATTGCTTCACTGATATTGATGGACACATAACTCTCCATTATCCGGTTTGGACATAGTAACTTTTTTCAACATCATAAGAAAAAAAGCAAGGCAACATTCTCTTTCCAAATCTAACGGTTCATACGGCAGTGCATTGGTACACCAATTGCTGCGATCATTTTTCTTAAATAAAATTAAGATGATCAGTCTTACGATTCAGGTACCAGTCCAGGAACTATGCAATATTCCATTGTGAAAACAATCTTGTATATAAATATTTCATATTAATCATGTCGGGAATCAAACCCGAGATCTCTTGCATGGTTGGCAAACGCTCTGACCATTACACCACAAAGCCGATTGACAGTTTATATTGAACCCATAAATAAATCCTGGTCTACAAATATGTAATCTAATAAGTCTGCTGCGCTTTATTTTATCGTAATTTTGTAAATACCTTATTACAGGGGTAGGCGTTGGAAGTGTTACCAACTTCACGCTGCTGTAGCAACCAAACGACTAATGACAGCGCGTTCATGTTTTGACACGTGTCAGATAGTTGTATTGTTCATAATTTTACAGAAGCATATTGTTTTACGTCACAGATAAAAAAGTTATTTAAATAGAATTCAAACTCAACAGTGTTATTGCTCTATGTTTGGCTGAAAAACCGCAACCAGCCATTTTTAATGAGCTACGACATTTACATGTGAACAAAATGTTTATGTACCGGACCATTTCACGTTACAATGATACTGGTAGCATAAAAAATGCTATGGAGGTGGACATCCAAACACTGCAACATCGACAGAAATGTTTGAAAGGTGAAGGCCAGCGTAATCCACGAAAAAGCGTGAAAGATTTAACGCCTGCTCAAAAGGCAGTTCGCCTAGCAAGAGCAAAGGTGTTAAAACACTTGCACGTTGGTGGTGAGCTAGAAAATTTGGTCTTTTCTCATGAAATTTTATTTAAGGTTCAGCAATATGTAAACAAACAAAACGATCATGTATGGTTATAGTGCAAATTAAGAAACAATTTATACCAGCGAATTGCCCTGCGAAAGCAAGCGCCTGGTTTGGGCCGCGGTAATTGCCACAGGACGCTTACCATTCGTTTTCATTGAACAGGACGTGAAGATAAATCAGCAAATCTACCGTGAAAAGATTCTAACGTCTGAAATTAAAAAAAAACCTTTTAAAAAATCATAACTCGATAACTACACAAAATCGTGGATCAAACATGGGAGTAATTTGGATCCTTTTAAATATAAGTCACCTATATTTTATCTTTGGACATCACTTTTCCGGCCACCCTGTACATTAGAATGTCATTTTTATCTACTACGGATATGTAAGCTTTTTTATCAAGACCAGGGTACGTATTCTGATGGGAAGTTAAAATTTATCTTCAATTTTATCTACAAAGTAAAATAAATTTTTCTGTATGAAAAATATATTATGTTTACAATTGTTTTTTCTTAACATGTTCAATTACTGGTTACTGATGAAGATACTTTGAATTTTAATGCAAATATACACATTTTTGTACATAAATATATTTTTATATTTTTTTTATAAATAAATTTCATAAAAAGTCCACGTTTTTGTGAAATTCTAAACATATCTACTTTTACACATCTAGTAAATGCTATCACTGTAACTCCCCAAAAAAAGAGGCTAACTATATTGTCCTTGGAGAGTGACTTACACTGTTCTAGTTGTTTTTTATAGGAGTTTATATAATTTTAAATACGAGTACATGAAAAAGAAAAATTAAAACATAGGATATATAAAGAAAAAACATAAAACAATAATACGTATTTACTAATTAAAATTTAATGTTGTTTTTAAACGTGTACAAAAAATTTCTTTAGATTCACTTATTTATTAATATATTATTTTTAATAGTTTTTAGCTCATTGGGAAGATTATTATAATTTTTACACCTTTGAAGACAAAGCTATTTTGATATTGATATAAGTTTATACCGTCTCAGTATATACTGAGTATATATACAGCAGGGGCGAACCGTGTATAGAAGCGATTATGCGCAGCTTACCATTATATTTGACTAACCATAATAATGTTTTACTGTAATTTTATTTACAGAAGAACAAATAAATAATTACTTTTTATTTTAAATCATCTCCACTGTTTGTATATTTATCCTGATATACATATTAATATTAATGAAGCGCGCCCAGCGCCTGTGGTGAGCCAAGAAACTAGCCGATTATTCCAGCTTATTTTTTTCATACAAATACGTTTACTATATTTTGAATGTCTTAACCCCAGTGCGGATTTTTTCTCCTTGATTGAACTTGCAGATTACACAAATTATTTGAAGATTCTTGATTTGGAAAACAGTATTTCAAAGTTTTTTTCTTAAGGGCTATTTTTCATTGAGATAGTACTTTTGACAAAGGACCATAATTACTTTCATGCGTCATATTGCAGGACATATGCGCTCGACGCGGCCGTTTTTAGTACTATTAATTTCAAGAACAATTCGGCCAGTTTTTTAATGAGTAATGGATAAAATATCTAAATAAGTTTGTTGTTTGTTTGTTCAGTTTCTTGTATTTATGTTTCTTCATGTAACTGTTGTAATTGGCTTAGGCCGTATATATATAATAAATAATAAAATAATATAATGTATCCCGAAGTTACGTCGTTTGAGTTGATTTCATGGATAAGAGTTGTTGTGCACACAGAACGACAGAAAAATATCATTTTATAGAATATATTACTTACATTATATTATATTATGCACCTTCTATGTAGGTATATATATGCTATTTTTTTATAGCTTACCTGTAAATAAAATCACCATTCGCCACTGATATACAGTATATATCGGTATATACCGATGAAGAATTGGGTTGTGGTCCTGTGGCTAGTGTCTCGGACTCACGGACCAAAGTTCCGAGGTTCGAATCCCACTTTACCCCAGCTTGATTCCATTTTCTAATAGTGTGTTATTTACAACTCGTTGAAAACGGCCATCAAAATGAAATATTTGGGTAGATCATAAGAACGCAAATACTTATTTTTCTTTAGAAAAAAAAAGGTAGCCGTTCATAATCGCAGACCTGTATTACACTTAGATAGTAATACGGGGTTCAAACTGTAAGTAGGGTCGCAGTGAGTCACATCTTGGTGGAGGGTGTGATTCTATAAAATGCTGCGAACGCCCAGTTGCATTCCACCGGCAACACCACTGACTAGTCCAACTTGTTAGCGTCCACGTCGCGAACCCCGGGCAATGAGATCACACTCATAACGGTGTGATCACAGCAGATAACGAGAGGATGAGAGGCGAGTTTCTGGCGCCTCCAAACCAGAACCAACCAGCTAAGGGAAGGTAACCTCGACAGAAAAATCCACCAGAGAAAGCAACGGGAAACCAGTCTGGTCATCTTTTCCCAGGAATCACTATGGCGAGTAAATCCAATAAGCATTTGTCCTGGCTGTGGAATACAAGAGTAGCGCAGGACCGAGATGCTTTTGCTATAGTGATCGCCAACACAGGGGGGACCTGACAAGGCACCTCAAGAAGAAGTAATATAAAATGTTCAATTTTTGAATTTGGAAATTGAAATATTTTACGGACACTGGCAACACTAAATCCCAGGTCTATTATGCACCTACCCAACAAGGTATCAAGCGCGGCGAAACGAAAACGCAAATTAGACTTTCTCCAATCAGCACTGGTATCGGTCAACCAACACGACACGGCAAACGACATTCATCCTAAACGTAAATTCGGTTTGCGTTCATTTTGCACGGCTAGATGTCATTCAGTATTATCTACATCTCTCTTTTATTATTGTCAAAGTTAATTACGTTATATTAGCTAATAAAACTTCACAAAATAATACGTAAATGAATCTTTTATTTTATGGACGCATTGTAACAAAGCTTCTGTTAGTCCAATTTGATATAATCATTCTTTATACGATAATACCTCACTTCATTTTGAATAAAATTATGGCGCTTCAGTATTTCCGTCGGTTTGTGGAATGATATGCATTGAACTGTGATATTATCGATTGATTTATTTATGATTTATAACCTTAATTTACAAGATTTAAAAAACTCACATTAAGATGATTAAATACATCACACTTAATATCAGCCATTATCAACAAAATAATGATAATAGATTAATAGATAACCATTGATAGGTAATTGGCAGCCTCCGTGGTGTAGTGGTCAAGACGACTGACTCACACACGAAAGGTTCCGGGTTCGATTCCCGGTGAGAACTCAAAAATTAAAATGTGATTTTCTCAAGCCTGGGTGTTATGTGATGTAATTCACCACTGTAATTAGGCCTCCTGACCTGTTGTGGTGCAAAAATAAAAAAATAAATAGACGATCTAAAAAAACTTAAATATTAACATAACCAATTAATTCTGTAAAAGCTTTTGTATATTAGAATTTTTTGTGACATTTCAGCTATCTGTTTCTTTCAATGCTCCTTTTAACCCTTATATAATTAATAAATACAACATTTCAAATTTCAACCTTAACAAACATGTTCAGAAAATAAAACTATTCGTTTTTTATGTGTACTTTTGAAATATTTAAAAAAATATTTATATTTCCCACTTACGTTTTTCCATTACTGTTCAAAGTTAAAAATGTATTTGAATTTCACTTACTTTGTTGGAGTATATACAATAAAAGTTTAAATTGAATTATCTCTCGTTTTACATTTTTTATCTCAATCTATTTTAAGAAAATCGGACGGAAGATCCCAAGCTTTAAAAACCGTTGTATTTATTTAAATTAAGAAAAATTAAAAACTTAAATCTCTTAAAGTCATTTAAGTAAAACATTTAGTAAATTTTAAGTTATTCTTAAATTTCATTTTTTACGTAAAAATTGTATCCAAATGTTTGTAGACGGGCTGAAGTTAATAAAATCTAAGTATGTTGAAACAAATAGGGAAAACATTTTTGAAATTGTATTACAGAAGTCTAGGCACAGGGCTTATGACCTGTCATTGGCTGGTTCAAGTGGTCATTTTACACACTGTTACATTTACCAGTATTCGTTTGTTGAAATATTCACATTTCTCCAACTCTTCCATCTCAAAATGCTTTCTCTCTTTGTTGCAATAGGTTTAGATCTGAATAATTCTTTAGAGTGAAATTTAGCCCGTCTACAGACTTTCCGACGTAATAAAAAAATTGTTGATAAAATTACTTATAAAGTGAAGTATATAAATTGAAAAGTTTTTTCAGGCGTTGCCTAATTGGTAAAATAATTCAGCCGGTTGAATCTTGTCCTCATCAATAAAGGTTTAGGCGCTTTTACTTCACAAAAATCAGACGTAAGAGTTGAGGAAATTACTGTTTAAACATAGGCAGATTTTCAACTGTTACGTCTTCTTCGTCGTTCCGTTTCCGGACCTAATGGTTGATAAGACACTGGATGGATACACCAATTGCAGGGTATCTTGATAATTGTGTTTCATAAGGGTGAGATGATCAGTCTAACGCTTCAGGTGCCAGCCTAGGGACTATGAACTGTGAAAACACCCTTTTAAATAATTATTGCACGTTAGCCATGTCGGGAATTGAACCTGAGACCTCGTGCATGGTAGGCAACCGCGCTGACCACTTAACCACGAGGCCGACATTTAATGATACCTAGTGTGTAAAGTGTCCACTCAAAATATCCAATGACAGGTCTTAAACCATGTAAATACAACTTCTAGATTGTTCTCAAAAATATTATCCTTCTGTGTTGCAACAGATTTTGTTAAAAAATGTGTTTTGATTCATAGTAATGTTCATTTAAAGACTATTTTATTAAAAGGAAAATTATGAATGTTGTACACTAGCATGTGGTATAATTGAATATTACAGTTAAGCAAACGTGTTTTTTTTTATCAACCTGTTTCCCAGTAGGTGTAGGTAGCGAGGATAAAACGCCACACGGTCTTTACAAACAGACTTCGCGTCCTCTACATTAATACTTTTTATCATGCAAGCATGTTGATTATTCCGGCTCTTTACATGCCTATGTATAAATTTTGATGGATTCAATCATGTCATATCTTTTCCGGTTTTCCTTGTTTTCTACATTCATTAAAATTTATTTTTTAGCCGTTCTATATCAGTTCATTTACTCCACATGCCTGAACCATACCCTACCTAGTTTATTTTTCATTTGTTAGTTCTACACACGCACTCACACATTTAAGCATGTATCATAACAATTAAAATGCATGATTTTGATTTTGAAACATCACTCGTCAGTTTTCCTTCCTCTTTTCTAACTTTTTAAAAGACTGTCCAAAAAAATACCTTTGGGGACGGTTATTATTATTTAACATGGTATTACATTAAGCAAAATACGAGATATTTTCAAAATAAAGATACAGTCTAACTGGAATTATCCGGATTAATGAGTGTCAGTCGCTTTCGAGATACACAGAAATCTGGATAATCTGATTAAATATCAAATTAAGGCAACGCAATATTTACCTTTTGATCAATTTTTTATCGCTATTAAAATAAAAAAGCGAATTGAAATCACTTTAAAAACTTACTAAAACATGTCTAGAAATGTTTGTTTGACAAAGAAACACGTTTACAGGCATTTTTTGTAAAATATCTGCTTTATTTTTCGATTCCTGATATCGATTCGGGCATTTGGCAATCCGGAAGACTGAAATTAAGATAAACGGAATTCTACTTGATTAAAAAAATTAAAAAGCAATTTAATAATATATACTATACATCCCGACCTACCACGGAATTTTCGGGATATAAAAAAATTATAATTGTGCCATTGTAAAATTGTGTATTGTGTTTATTAAAAAAATTAATAAAATATAACAACTATCAGTAATTTATTTTCTGTGGTTCCTTCGTTACTAAAACATATTCGAAGAAAATGCTGAAACAGCCAAAACATAGCACCCGTTTCTTACATATAATTAAAATAACGTTTTAATTTTTTGCTTTGAAGTCAATTTAAAATAGTACAATTTTTTTAGGTTAATTTTAAATACTATCATTTTTAAAGTAAACTCAATATAATATTAATGATCACATAACTTGTATTTACATATAAGTTATTAATTTTAAAAATACTTGGTACACTTCCACTTATTTATTTTGACCAATTAGCGCTTTCACCCTCTAATGTGCATCTTCAGACTGGTGAATATTATACAGTGTAATGATAATTTATATAAAACTAAATATTATCTTAAGTGTAGGTCCATAAGTTGAAAAATGTAAAATACGCAATATTTCAATGGAACAGAGTGAGACCTAGTAGAGACTGAGTACCTACACTTAAGATAATATTAAGTTTTATATAAATTATCCTTACACTGTATAATATTCACCAGTCTGAAGATGTTCATTGGAGGGTGAAAGCGCTAATTAGTCAAAATAAATAATTGGAAGTGTACCAAGTATTTTTAAATTAAAAACTTATATGTAAATATAAGTTATTACATCATTACAATGAAATTCCATCAAGAATTGTCAATAAATAATTTAAATGAAATAATATAATATTAGTTAACAAATAAATAACTATCCTTTAAAAGTAAAGATGAACTCAATTCCATATGTAATTGTTTTTTAATGAATTTTTAATTTCATAAATTTATAACAATAATTATATAATTAAGGCTGTCGTAGCAAAACATAGCTTCGTTATTTAAAAATGAAAAGACTTTTACAAGTCTTGTATTCCACGTAGACTTATGTGACATCATTGCCACACAACGTTATTTTTTAAAAGATTTTATTGGTTTTCGTTGACTGTATGTCTTCTTAAAAACAAATAAACAGGTTTTTAAAACCATTTGACAATGTATGAAACAGGGGGAGCTAAAAACCAGAAGTACAACACGAGCTTTCTTGGGACTATCAAAATTGTTTTGGAGATATTCTAAAGCTAACTTACAATGCTTAAAATATGGGAAAATTACAAGTTTTCCATTTTAAACTGCTAAATGAAATACAATATAAGGAGCTAGCTATTATCCGGAATATAAAAGGTAACAAAATCGCTTCACCCCGGAAAACTTTCCTTTTCGGAAGCATTTAATTAATAACAAGAATACCCCTAAGTCCTCTTATAGAAATTCAGATCTATTGTGTGTAATTCCCGCTGAGCTGGCTCCATTGTTTTTTTCCCTCATTTCGCGCCAGCCATTTAGATGCTACGATAAAAAGCGGCCAGTGAAAAGTTAAAACATTCAAATTGTCGGTTTTCTTATCTGGTGTTGCTTTTCCCGTAAATATCAACACGTTGTATGGAACAATTCGAAATTTGTACCTTACTTCACGGTGGAATTGTGTCCTACTGTTTCATACCGACAAAGAAATTAGTCAATCATAAAACATTGTGTGTTGACAGTGCGAACGAGTAAACTCGCTTTCAAATAAAGCTGGTATAAATGGCAAATTTTGCTTTAACAACTAGACGTATTTGTTCTGTAGAATTTATTTGGCCAATTTTCATTATCGAAATTGAGGACCGTTTTTTCAAAACTCGACATTTGCTCGAAACGTTATTTTTTAGGAGAGGGTTTTTTGTGATCCAAGTCAAACCGCGGGAACAATCTCTGTTTAAAAAAATTGCGCCTTACGACTAAGACTAAACGTATTCAAATTTATAATTTACGAGCTGAACTAATGCTTTACTATTGCTAGATTTTAGTTCTTGCTGAGTAGATTAAATGAAAACAATCGAAAGTTTGATATCAATTATTGTATTTAGTCCAAATTAGATATGAACGTGTACATTATTATTTTTGAGTTTCAGTTTACATAAATTAAGAGGACAGAAAACGTTGATAAACAGGTGTTTGAACATTGATTCCTTGTCACTGGCACAAGCCTGGTTGTTCTGTAATGTAATTCACCACATTGTAATTGGGCTTCCTGGCCTGTTGTGGTGCAAAAAAATGAAAAAATGAAATGAAAATGAAAAATAAATTGCTAGAATATTTCTGCGCATAAGAAATTCATTATGGTGTTTTAATTTTTTTTTATTTCATATTACTTTCGTAGTTAGTAACTTCTGACATAGGGACATGTATTAATAATAAAAACGAAACATTACTGTACCAAAATATTAGGGCTTTTCTTTCGCATATAAATGGGACAATTAAAACTAATTTAATAGGGCAGTTAAGTTTCTCTGGGGTATTTACTTCGTCAAAAGAGGTTTCCGTTTGTGAAATTCGGAAAATAGCAAACACGAATCAACAAAAAGGCGAGATTCTAAAAGGGTAACAGCTGTTATATCGGGAAAGGGCAAAGCACGTACGATTTAGAAAATGTTCATAAACATGTTTCTCTTTTCATACAATCCTAGAATATATGACATATTTTCTTAAAGCTTTCTACAAAACTTGGATATTTGCACGTGATTTACCCTCATCTCAAATAATGCATGCTCCTTAGAAAGGGGGTTTTAGAGGAATTATTGTTGTAAACGTGGTTTTTTCTTCTTCTTTTTTCATATCCGCTCCTCAGTGGAGTATGCTAGGAGGAGGCTAGCCAGCATTTGCGACTCCTCACACGTCAATCCCTCGTCCCTTAGTTCCGTCGAATAAAACCGATAGATCGTTGTCGACAGGGCAGTGGGAGCCCGTCGGTGTGAAAAAGAGACAAATTTGGTTGAGGCTATCCTGAGCCAGGTCCATCGCCGAATCCGCAAAAGCTAGTCATATGAGGCTGTTACTTCCGTTTTTGGACTTCACTGTTAGTTATGGAATCAAACCGCGAACAATATTCTAATACGCAAACAATATTCCCCTCGAGCACTTCCTGTCAAAACTAAAAAAAAATGTTTTTGATTACTAAACTTAAGTATACTAAAAAACTTACGTTTTTTGTCAGCTTACATATGAATAAATTACTCCTGATATTGGACTTTTTATCACGAATTTGATTAAAAAAATAACAATACTGATATTTATAGTTAATTTCAAAATTATTTTCTTTTAATATTAGTATTTAAAGCATTGACTTTGTGGTCAAACATTTAGGTGCAAGTGCTTATTAAAATGCAAGTCGTGTTGATTTTATATTTTTGTGCAACAATTACGATGGAGGTGTATCGTGTGTTTTGCATGTTGGTTTGCATGTTTGTTTAGTTGGTGTCCTGACGAAGAGACGGGTACGTCTCGAAACTAGTAGACTTAGAAAAGTCGGTAATTGGTTACATACAAATATTTTACTAAATGTTATTAAATATTTGTATCCAACCACTTACCGACTTTTCTATGTCTACCGGTTTCGAGACGTACCCGTCTTTTCGTCAGGACACCAATTAAACCAACATGCAAACCAGCATGCAACGTATGTACATCTTGAAACCGGTAGACATAGAAAAGTCGGTAAGTGGTTATATACAAATATTTAATAACATTTTTTTTAATGTTTGACCACAAAGTTAATGCTTTAAATATAAATAATACACAAATATTTCAAAACATTTATTAATTTTCTTATTATAAACGGATGTCTTAGTGAAAAAAGGATTTTTTAATGAATATAATCATTTAAATATTCAAATTTATTTCAACAGAGAGGGAAAACATTTTTGAGAAGGGAATTTAAATTGGAAAACCTTAAATGCTGCTATTTCGATGACGCAAAACTAAGTTTGCAGATAGGGAATTCGTTTTTTTTTTTAATATGAAGCAGATTGAATATTTTAATTTTAAAAACTTATAAATTAATTACAAATAGGTTATTCGTTAATAAATTTGGTAATGAATTCAAAAAAATAAACACACCAAGAAATGCCTCACGCATTGACGTTCATAATCATGGTAATATTAGTAATATTATATGTAACCTCTATGGATTTATATGAAGTTTGTGGTTATTTCTTTTTGTTGTTTATTTTAGAAAAAAAAAACTTTTTGTTATCTTGGACAATAAACTTATTTTTTTAAATAGTGCGGTTTCACATTAATATGACAATACCCAAGTACATGTGTTTGAATATTTTTAATCCTCATATCAAAAGTATGATGTATCCGTTAAAATTGATTGTTTTGTTTTTCAAATAAAAATTTGATTGTCGAGCAAATTCCGTTTCACAAGAAACATCACCGAATATGAAAACATTTTTTTTATGATTCTGAAACTGACATTTTTGAGTAGGATTTTTACTACCCCAAAGAGATAATATACAAAAATGATATAGTATTTACGAAAGCAGAACTTCCCGGGTTTGTAAACAGAAGGTTTGGAAATGGAAATAAATAAATAATTACCTGTTATTGCCACTCCCCACCTTTTCATTAAATCATTGGTTTTACCCACACAAGAGAGATATTTGCGAGTAATTTTGGCTCGGCGCTGTGCAGAACTGTGTTATATTCGTATTTACCAGCACAGCGGTATGATTTGTCTTACAGTTTTTATTATAAATAAAGCTTCCAACTGTAGAAAAAAAACTTTCTTCGTGATCTTTTTTTGTGCACACGATATTATTTTAAATAAAAATGTAAAATATTTAATTATTTTGTTTGGGAAACCAACAGTTCTACATATGTACATATTTTTAGTAAACAACACATATATTTCATAAGCTCAGAACCAATAACAGGTTTCCGCAAATTATACAAAGATAGTTAAGAAATATCATATAATGATTGAGATAAAATCTGTATCTTTATATATATATATATAAATAAATCGCCGTTATAAGTCTCGCAAAAACTCAAAAAT